>NW_009697540.1:0-5117 GCF_000703405.1 Apaloderma vittatum | reverse complement strand
AGGAGGGGGCGGATGCCGCTGACCTGCGCCCTTCCCCTTTCTCCTGCCGCGGGGAAATGACTGCTCTGATCCCCTGCGTGCTCCCCTGGCCGTAACCTGGTTTGATTTCTCCTTCCCCTCTGGGAAGAGGGTGTGTGTGTGACAGTCCCGTTTCCTCGGTGCCTCGTTGTGCTTTGGAGGGGGGTGGCTCCAGTTGGCTTTCTCGCTGACCCTCCTGGGAAGTCAGAGCCCGCGGGGCTGGAGTGGCCTCACGGAGCTTTTCACGCCCTACAAGGGTTTATACACACCCATGAGCACTTCACTGCGTTCCTGTCAGTGCTGGAGGTGGGGAACAGGAGGTTATGGGCGTCCCGTCACATCCTGCCACCTCCAAGTTCTGGAACCAGCGTCTTCCTGAACCTGCCCTTTGGGAGAGCATTGGGACGTTTCCTTCTCGCGGCGTTGCACAGTTCTGCTTACCTGGTCTTAACCATCCCGCTCTTCTCCTGGTGGTTTCCAGAAGCGTAAAGGGCTCTTAGCACTTGCACAAGTTCTGACTCTTGCAAACTGTTGGGAGGCGCTTGAACAGCCGATGTCGGGTGCTGAGATCTGGGTTTTGTGGATGTCGCATCCTCAGTTCTGGGAAAGAAGCAAGAGGACGGACCCCAGATGTAAAGTTACAAGATGTTGGGTCACTCCAGAGCTTCGTCCCAGAGCTCTGAAGGAACTCAGAGGTGCAACAGCCAAATGGCAAACAGGGGTAGATGCCACTTTTGCTGGGAAGAACCAGAGATTGGTGCGGGTTTCAATCTTATCAGGAAAAATAATAGAATCAAAAACCAAGATGGGAAACAACCGTGTGAATAAACATGATGTGGTAAAGCCAAGTCCAGCCTTAACGAACACATGAATGTGGAAACTCAGATAGCGCAGTCTTAATTAAGTTTCCCAAAGCCTTCTACTGAAGGGCCTTCACCATATGTTTTCAGGAACGCTAATTTGCCACTGAAGAGGAGGGTTGGTTCTTGCACTACAGTGTACGCTTTTATATATTCCAGTAAAAATTAGGCTCATCTAAATGCTAATTTACAGACAAACTTCACAGTTGACTTTGTGATTCTAAGTTGTACGCGATGTTACGGACCCGTGAGTTTGCTTCCTGCTTCTTATTTTACCTTTATGGTCTTCATCACAGGCTGGTTTATTTTGATCTGTTCTGGGTGTCAAGTTTTGTTGTTTTACGGTGGCTGTTGCTCCCTTCTCCGCGTTTGTTTTGCGCTGTGGTTTAATTGCTGCTGTGACAACCAGAGCTCAGCTCTGGGAATCCCAGGTGGAGCTGAGCCAAGCTGCTGCTCTTCTGGGTCAAGGGGATGCAGGTGCAGATAGAGAGGAGGCCGGGAAGATCTTCTGGCTGCTCTCACACCTTTATTGTGTATTTCTCTTGCTAGAGACTCTTCTAGTTGCAACTTCAGCTGGCAAAGAGAGAATAGCAGCGAAACCCTCTGTAATTTGTGCTGTGCAAGGCTGCCGTTTCACAAGTGCGGTCTAAATCAGCGCTCGCCCAGCAAAATAAGTGATCTGTGCTGCTGTGTTGCCTCTGTGTTGTTTTGTCACGTAGTCTGACAGACAGCAAACCAGCGCAGCTGGGCAGTGGACTGTTCACTGCAGGTAAAACTGGCTTTAGAAACGTCGACTCAACTCTTACCTCAGGTTTTTGCTTACAGGAATGTGCCTTCCAGCCAGAGTGCCACTTTCTGCCAATTTAAAGGCATTATGGAACTTTTGGTTCAGACTGTGAGAGTGGGAAGAAGTTCTGTAACCAACAGAGTGATACTTTTTACTGTTTATGCAATTTCTTGTTTTATCATTGAAAATACGTTGTCCCTTTCCTCTTTTAGTTTATTTTTGATTATGAGGATGATTTAAGACTCCTCCTGCAAACTTTTTGACTCCACATTTAGCTAAGTATTTAGCCTGAGTATTACAAATAAGATCCAGGAGGATCAGGTTTTTGGTTCTCATTTTTGAATTGATGGCTACATTTCAGAAAGTCCATCATTAAGAGAAATTTTTCTTTCTCCTTTTTATTCTGGAAGCTAAGTAGAAATATCAAACTAAGGTACTTAGTGACAGAGGTACCTTTTATTTTAGTGGTAATTTAATATGGAAAAGATGAAGGAATGAACATTTTTGTAAATCTCAGAGGGCAGTACAGTACAAATTATAGCTCTTCTAAGCATCATCTAAACAAATAAAAAAATTAAAGTCAGATGTTTTTTCAGTGGTCTGGAGCTGAGACTGTAGAATCATGGAACCATTTAGGTTGAAAAAGATGTTTAAGATCGTCAAGTCCAACCTCTAACCAAGCAATGCCGGGCTCACCACTAAACCATGTCCCTGAGCACCTCGTCTACGTGTCTTTTAAATACCTCCTGGGTTGAGGACTCCACCGCTTCCCTGGGCACCCTGTTCCAATGCTTCACCACTCTTTCAGCAACGACATTTTCCCTAATAAACCTCCCCTGCTGCAAACTGAGGCCATTTCCTCTCATCTTGTCCCTTGTTACTTGGGAGAAGAGACTGACCCCACCTTCCTCCTTTCAGGGAACTGTAGAGAATGAGAAGATTTCCCCTCAGCCTTCTTTTCTCCAGACCGAACAACCCCAGTTCCCTCAGCCATTCCTCGTAAGACTTATTGTCGAGTCCCTTCGCAAGCATTTGTCGTCCTTCTCTGGAGCTGCTCCAACACCGCGATGTTTTTCTTGTCATGAGGGTCCCAAAACCGCACACAGGATTTGAGGTGTGGCCTCACCAGCGCCGAGCTCAGGGGACAGTCACTGCTCTGGTCCTGCTGCCACGCTATTCCCGATCCTAGCCAGGATGCCCTTGGCCTTCTTGGCCACCTGGGCACCATGTTGGCTCACCTTCAGCTGCTGTTGACCAACACCTTTGGGTCCTTTTCTGCTGAGCAGCTCTCCAGCTGCTCCCCCTAAGCCTGTGGCGCTGCCGGGGGTTGTTGTGACCTAAGTGCAGGACCTGGCACTTGGTCTTGTTGAACCTCATACAACTGACCTCAGCCCATCGCTCCAGCCTGTCCATGTCCTTCCGTAGATCCTTCCTACCCTCAAGCAGGTCAGCGCTCTCACCCAGTGCTGTACCATCTGCCAGCTTACTGGGGGAGTACTCAGTCCTCTCATCCAGATCATTGATAAAGGTGTTAAACAGAACTGTCCCAAACACTGAGCCCTGAAGAACACGACTTGTGACTGGCCAGCAGCTGGATTCAGCCGTTCACCACCACTCTTTGGGCCATCCAGGCAGTTTTTTCACCCAGAGAAGGGTACACCAAGCCATGAGCAGCCAGTTTCACCATGAGAATGCTATGGGAAACAGTGTCAAAGACTTTACTGCAGTTCAGGTAAACGCCACCCACAGCCTTTCCCTCATCTGCTAAGCAGGTCCCCTTACTGTAAAGGGAGATCAGGTCAGTCAAGCAGGACCTGCCTTTCATAAACACATACTGACTGGGCCTGAACACCTTTTTGTCCTGTCTGTTCCCTGTGGTGGCACTCAAGATGATCTGCTCCATAACCTTCTCCGGCACCAAGGTCAGACTGACAGGCTTATAGTTTCCTAGATCCTCCGCCTGGCCCTTTGTGCTGTTGGGCATCACATTTGCTGACCTCTGGTTCGCTGGGACCTCCCCAGTTAGCCAGGACTGCTGGTAAATGATGGAAAGGAGCTTGGTGAGCACTTCTGCCAGCTGCCGCAGTACCCTTGGGTGGATCCCATCCAGCTCCACAGACTTCTGTGTGTCTAATGTAAAGAAGTAGTTGACCTCGTTGCGTAAAAGCATTTAGGAACATTCAATGTTTATACTGGAGTTATGATTTGGACAGCAAGCAGCTAAGGAATTTTTGCACAGGGATGAAAATAAGGTGGCTAAACTATCTTGTGTGAAACTAAATTTTGTCTTTATTGGCAATAAGTAGAGAAGAGGTTGCTGCTTGGAGGAATGATAATAGTTTTGATTTTTAGCCGTTAGACTGCTGCAGTGGCTGTAACAGTGATAACATATTAGAAATTTAGTATGTTCTTACAATTGGAAGTTTAGACTTTCCTCTAGGCTCCCTTTCCCATGAGAGGTTGGACCAAGTGATCTGTTGAGGTCCCTTCCAGCTGAGCTATTTTATGACTCTGCGGAACCCAAAATAATTAGTTCTGAATTAATAGAAAGGTGAATCCAGCTTTGGTTGTGAAGAAACAGGATAAAGCAATAGTTTCTTTTAGATCTTTCTTATTCTGTGTTCCTGGTAGAAGAGCCTGTGGGTGAGAGATAATGCCTGGGGTGATGGAGGCTTAAGAGAGTGCCTGCGTAGGCAAACTGGGCATAAACAAGTCCCTAGGGCTGGCCAGGGTGTGTCTCGGGGGGGTGGTGGAGCTGACTGGTGTCACAAAAGGCCTCTTTCTGTCAAGGTTTTGCTGCCTGGGAGATGGTTGTGACAACTGGACAAGGGTTAATGTTATGCGCTTTTTTTTCAAGAAGGAGAGGAAACAGCACCTGAAGAATGACCCAGTTAGCCCAGTCAATTGTTCAAAACTTAACTGGTGATGTTCCTCTGGGGCCAGTCCTTGGGCTAAAGCTGTGTAATGCCATCACTGGTGACCCAGGCAGATTGAGTAAATACTCTTGCACCAGGTTTGTGGATGACAGCAAGTTGGAGGCAGTGGATGGTGTGCTGGAGGACGAGGCTGCCGTTCAGGGGGACCTTGACAAGTTGGATTCATGGCCCAAGAGGAATCTCACAAGCTTTAGCTATGAAAAATGAGGAGTCATTCTCGGTGAGAAAGAAAATCCCTGTATATCGGCATCAGCTGGTGGCCCTTCAGAGAAGAAGGGCCTGAGGACCTGGTGGACAGCAAATTGAATGTGAGTTGAGAGTTCCCTCTTTGCAGCAGTGAAGGCCTGCCGTACTTTGGGCTGCGTTAATAAGAGCATGACCGGCAGCTGGAGGGAACTGAGTATTTCATTTTAACCGTAGCTGGATTCTGTATCCTGTTCTGGGCTGCTGGGACACGAGAGAAGTCAACAAGGTGGCCTGAGTCTGGTGGTGGAGGAAGAGGCTGCAGGGGGGCAT
>NW_009697539.1:28210-30156 GCF_000703405.1 Apaloderma vittatum | reverse complement strand
CTGGAGAGGGTACAGAGGCAGGCTACCAAACCGGTAAAGGATTTGGAGCACTTATTGTATGAGGAAAGGCTGAGGGTTCTAGGGCTGTTTAGACTGGAGGAGATTGAGGAGAGACCTCATCGCTCTCTACAATTACCTGAAGGAAGATTGAAGAGAGGCGCGAGCTGGTCTGTTCTCCCTGGTGGAGAGTGATAGGACGAGGGGAAATGAATTTAAATTCCACCAGGGGAGGTCCGGGTTAGATATTAGGAAGAATTTCTTTACTGAAAGGGTTATCAGCCATTGGAACAGGCTGCCCAGGGAGGTGGTTAAGTCACTGTCCTTGGAGGTGTTTAGGAGACGGGTGGATGTTGCATTGAGGGGAATGGTTTAGCCAGTTGTTAGAGCTGGGACAAAGGCTAGACTCAATGGTCTTCTAGGTCTCTTCCAGCTGAAACTATTCTATGATTCTATGAAATGTAAACAAATGTGTACAAAACCGATGTCAAACCCGACTCTCACTGCCCGACAGCAATCCCCACGGGTGCTGCAGAGCAGGTGACACTGGGGAAGCCCCAGGCTCAGCGGCAGAGGGTAGCTGGGTACAGGAGCTGGACTTGGGAACTCGGGATCAAAGGCAGAAGAAAGGACAGAATCTCCTTCAGGTGCCAGCCATTGAAGAAGAGAGCTTAACCTCCGCGATCACTCAGTTTTATACAGAATATGACTTATATGGGATGGAATACTTTGTTGATTAGGTTTTGGTCACCTGTCCTGTCCATTCCTCCCTATAGATGCAATCTTTTTACTTTCTTTTTATTTCCTAACACCCCCAACGTGGCGCACAAGATGTAGTGCTGACCTTGGTCACTATATGAGCAAGTATGAGCAAGAGCCTTCCAGCATACCACTCCCTGACAGTAACCATAAACATCAGGTGTTATGACTTCTAGTAGCTTTGAATTTTCTATCACTGCAATGCCATGTAAAGGAAAAGAACCATCTTCATGAAAATGTACTCTGAAGTGCATTGATAAATACGTGTAATACTTCAGTGCTCATAATTAAAGAAAACGTGTTCCTGATGAGACCTAATTATTGAGTCAATTTAAGGTTCTCTGGGGGACGCTCTACATCTTTCTCCCTCCCCATTTCTGTATCAGTAACTGAGCATTTTCATGACTAAAAAAGCAAGGATGTGCCTCCTTTACTCTCTTTTATGGGGACTATGAAAAGCCAATGGAGCGAAAAACTGAAAGAGACCTTTAAGAGCAAGAACACCTCCATATCTGAGGCAGGATGACGTTGTCCTTGGCAGGTGTTCACCAGACCTGCTCATAAAAAGCTTGTGCTCTAGAGTGTTCAATTACCATCATAATGAGAAAGTTATTCCTGTCATCTGATCTGCACATAAATAAAATATTAATTCTAAAATCATGTTTGACCCCACAAAAAACCCTTTTCTTTGAACTCAATTGCCGTCTTTCCTAGCCTGCTTCATCCTCCAGCCCTGGGCCAGCCCCATCTCCCACTACGAGCAGGACACCAGGATCCCTCCTATGTGCAAGTGTGCCATTGAGCTGATGTGTGGGTTTAGCCATTTAATTTAATTTCTGTCTGTCCACATCCTTCAAACAACGAAGTTGCTGAGCATCCCTTTATGGGACTGTGAGTGACTTGGGTGGGGGGGCACAGTCTCTGCTCCGAAACGGCGTGTGGAGCATCCCCCTTCTGTTCTGAGGACTAAAGGGATAAAAGAGGGAAGGGGAATCTGCGAGGCCCTGCAGCAGAGGGTGCTGAGGGTCCCTCCAGCGGTTTGGGGTGGCTGGTTTTCCATCTCTGATCCCACTAGCCGGAGGTGACCGCTGCGCTGAGATGGCCTTCCCAAACGAAGCCGCCGTCCGCCCTCTGGTCCCTGCTTGAGGAAGAGATGGAGGGGAGGATGGAGAAGTTGAGAAACGTGCTCC
>NW_009697539.1:27469-27712 GCF_000703405.1 Apaloderma vittatum | reverse complement strand
GGCCTGGAGGGAGCCTGAGGGGGGCGACTTCCCTCGGGAAAGTGGTGCAAGAAATGTGCTACGGTGCATGTCTCGCCTGTAAACTGGCCAAGTGGTGTGGAAGCACAACAAAGCGGATGTGAGAAGGGTTTGAGGGAGGGTAATTAGTTCAGCATCTCTTTATAACCTGATTTCTCCTATGGGTAAGATTCAAGTCACCAAAAAATCACATTAGTGGGCTGTGGAAGGGGCGTACTGGCAGCA
>NW_009697539.1:3304-27360 GCF_000703405.1 Apaloderma vittatum | reverse complement strand
AATACAAATTTCAGGCTGCAGGAATAGGGAGTCCAAGGGAGAGGCAAGGGGGATGGATGGCCTGGCCAAGACAGTGGGTGAGGCAGAGGTGCTTTGTGGCAGTGAGCTCTCTGGCTATGAACAGCTCTGAAGGTCAGAGGAAAGGTTTCTGGTGTGTTACACCTTCTTTTTCTCCAACCTGTAGACCTTTCAGGCCTGCTGTGGTTATATGTCCCATGCCACTGCACTGGCAGTGACAGACCACTTGTGTGCCAGCTCCTCTGCTGCACCTCAGCCCCTGCACCAGCTGCTGCTGCATGGGGGGGGTCATCAACCCCCCCAGCCTCTGTGCTGGAGAAAGAAACAGGTGACCCATGTAAGAGGGCAAGGGACTGGCACCTTGTGGCACCCAGCTTCTCTGATGCAAAGGATGGAAAGCCCTCTCCAGTGCACTGCGACACTGAACTGTACCTTTGCGTAATCGAAACAGATCCACTGAAAATAATAGAAAGCAGAAGAAGTCACACTAACAGCCTTGGAAACTCTGATCCAGGAAGGTCCCTCACATCTCCTTCTGTCTAATTCTTTGAAGGAGACAGTAATTTCTCATCTTTCCTCTTACCTCAGGATCAAGGAAGCCAATTCCCTAATTCCTGGCAGGGACAGGATGCTCCCACAGACCCACTCTGCTCCCGTAGGCAGAGCTTCTCAAGCTCCAGACAACAGCACGTTTATATAATTTTTATTAGTCACCACTCAAATGCAATAACCAGCCATGGCTCGTCTGGCAGGGTTAATCGGGTGAGGACTGCTAGCTGGGGGTACAGGGGCTGCAGAGGGGATGGGGGACTGGTACTGAGGTGACTCCAGCTGGGCTGTGCCGTGTTTGGGAGCTCCAGCCCCACAAGAGCAGGGTCCCCCACATACTGGCTTGCCAACTGAGCTCCCAGGCAGAAGGGGTAGTGTGAGTGCCGGGGTGGTGGTGGGGCACCGCTCCCGTGCAGCCGGTGGGACCCGACGCTGCTGCGATTCCCTGCCCTCAACTGCCCCGGCTCCCAGGGTCTGCATACCCTCCTGGCTCTGCCAGTGCCAAGGAGCATCACATTTTCTTTTGCTGGCAGTGCCTATCGTCTTCATTATCATGACAGCCCAATGTGGGATGGAGAGACCCAGGTGCAAAGAGCTCCCTTGAAGAGCTTTGTCTGAATAATACAGAACCCAGCATGGTGAACCCATTGCTGGCGGCTTTGAGGAGACCTGGGTCAGCTCTGTGGGTGTGTATACATACAAGGTGGGGGTTTTTTTCTGTTAAAAATAAAGCAAAGGCATGAGACAGCACAGCCACACAGCCTTCCTTACATGTGTTTCAGGCTGTATGATATGAAAGGCAGAGCACTGCTGTTAGAATGAAGGTGCCTCTTTATTATGCAGCAAAGTAATTATTTCCCAGTCAGTAGATAGGACTCCAGCCACTTGGCGCTTTCTTGCATGCTGTTTTCCAATCCAAAAGAGCAACTTGGGATTTTGTGATAATTCAGGCAATCGGATGAGCTCATGCACATGGCATTCATTCACTAGAAAAGCCACACAGATCTCATTCAGCCTCAGCACTCCTAAATCCATGTGACACTTTTATCTATTTATAAACTTTTAACAGCAGGTTATGATTGTTATGCAAGCCATTTTCCAGGGATTAATAAGTAGCTTGTGTTGATGGCAGCGAGAAGGGCCATTAACTGCTCTGGGACAGTCATTAATCTGTAGTAAATGCTCAGCATCTGGATCATTTCTACATAATTAAATAATCAATATTGCCTTTTGATTCAAATAACTGGAGAATTGTATTTCAAATTTATCTTGGCCTAGGGTGTTCTTAATTCTTTTAGTTTACAATAGGGCAGGAAACAGGCACACGGGCAAGTGAGAGATTTTCCTGGTGTATCTGGCTCTTGAATTTTCAGCTGTTTCACAGGAAACCTCTCATGTGATCAAAATATAGTTCAAACTGGCCACCAAAACCTACTAATTTGACTGGATAGAGAAAAAAATAGTTACAAATTTGTTGTCCTTCTTCTGTTAATACAGAGTTCTTTCATTATTGGACAAAATTACGTGTTTGAATGACCTGAAACTGGGAAGTAGCCTGTCAGAATGAAAATAATCACACAGAAGCTCCACCTCCTCAGCCACCTCCAAAGAAGTCCCTTTTGATTCATTTCCCATCTGGCTCAGATGACCTCTGTGCCCTCAGGCAGATGAAGCTGTGGTCTTCATTACTCTTTCTGCTCTCCCTTTCTCTTCCTGGGCAGTGGTATAAGTCACTTCTCTGGTTTTGTTTTGTTCTGTCTTTTCTGTTAAATCTAGTCATCTGTAGAGGTGCTGATTCCAAACCAGGTCAGGCAAAAACCACACCACAGGGGTGCTGCTGCCTTCTCCATGGAGAGCTGGGAAAGTGCCCAAGCAGGCAGAGTTTGTCATAGGTACAGTCAACAGGTAAGTGGAAGTCGAAAACATTGATTTCAGAAGAAAGAACGCACTGTGTCGTCACAGGATCATATGCTAATTCCTATTGTTTTGATGTTATATCTTTTCATGGGATAACAAATCTGCATCCTACCACAAGGACATGATGGACAAACAACAACTCACCTTCACTGTTAGTGGGGTTAAAACCTAGGAAAAAAGCAAACATTCATACAGCTAGATATCTATGCAAAAAGACATATGGAAGGACAGGAGGAAGATTTTGCAAGAAGCACAGAGGAATATCACTGACCTGATAGCTAAGCTTTCAGATGTAGCTGCCATGAAGACGCTTGTGAAGTTAGGTGTGAAAAGGTGGAGGGACAAGTGGCCGTGAGACAGCTGAGTTTGTGACAGCAAGGACTTCGTTTTGAAAGAGAGCAGAGAGGAGAGCACATGCTGAACCCTAAGAGGAACAAAGAGATGGAAAATGAGAGAACTACAAACCATAAAAGCAGCTGAGAGGGCTAGGTGGAAAAACAAAACAAAGATAATTAGTGGCAGAATGAAGAACCCAGGATAAGAAGAACCAGTGGGTAAAATAAGATTATAGCTTTGTCTGTGGAATGACTTGCTTGTATTAAAATTGCTGTCAATTTGGGGACAAGAAAGGGACGAAAGTCAAGCTGGGAAAGGAATTTAGTATTGTTATGAAATCAAAGCAGCAGGTTTAGACCAAAAGATCTTTGGAGCAGGGGATGTGCCTCATCATGTATTCATACAGTGACTGATAGAATGAGGCTTTTGTCTTGACTTGAGTCCCTGGGAGTTGTCAGAAAGCAAACACCACACCATGGCAGGCTGCGCCAGGACCTCTGAGATATACACAGGAGCATAAGAAGTGGGAGGGTGAAGGCAAGTGCTCATCAAGGGTAGGAGTACTGGAAGCTTGGGAGGAGCAAGGCAGGAGGCTGAGGATTGTGATGGGAGGAAATGCCTAAATCAGAATATTGGTCCAAAGCCTCAGGGAGTAAGACATTCAAGCAGGGATTAGAAAGTGATCACTTCTCTCTGCTTTAGAAAGTCTCCCACATAGCACCAACAGCGATCACACATCCCCGCAGAGACGGCCAACAGAGATTTCTCCAGCTGCCTTTAGCATCCATCCTATCTAGGTAATGCCTAATGCGAACTGGGGCAGGGCTGGTCTGATGGCTCTCGGCTTTCTGAAGGCTGACACGTACCTCGTCACCCGTGGGTGTCTGAGACAGGAGAGCACGGCGTGGGGACTGTGTGCCCAGGGTCTCAGGTCTGCAGCAGCTCTGCACGGTCCCCTCCGCCACTGCCTTTCTCAGCCCCTCACAGTGGGTGCCTGGGGAGCTGTGGAGAAAGAGGCTGCTCCTCCCCAAATCAGGACAGGACAAGTGCCCCCAAGGCCTCCTCCTCCCTGATAGAGCCCTGTGCCAGGGCCCTGCTAGAGCAGCAGGGTGGAATCTACTGTGCTGCTCCCTCTAAACTTGCGAAGACCAGACCCTTTGTCAAAGATGTACAGCACTATGAGGCTGTGGGCAGAAGCTGGAATTTCCCAAAAAAGGTTAAGATCATTTTAAAGTCATACCTGAACAACCAGAGCTTGAGCATAGTTTTTCATTAGGAATTTGCAACAATGTTCATGTACATTATTCTGAAACACACAGATAAAACGCTCCCTCAGTCTATTTTTCTCATGTACTAGAATCTGGACATTATTATGCAGATTTCCACTATAGCAATATTACAGCAGAATAAATAGCTCTGGTATACACGAAGGGAAATCCTATTACATCTTCAGTAACTCTCAGTAAGCATCATTGCTATTATACCAATTGAAGGGACAGAAAACAATTTTTAATTAAAAATATTTATAGCAGGCATAATACCAACTGCCAGTTTCACTACCCAGTGAATGCATTTTGCAGCTGGTACTAATTCTCTCTTATTTCCAAGAGGTTAGCCAATATCAGCTGTTCATTAAGCAGAGGACATTTCAGGAATATCCATATTATATGCTCTAACTAACTGAAAAGTTCTTCCTTTGACAGATTATAGGAAATCAAGATTGCTTTGCTATATTATTCTGGGACTTCATAATAGAGAGGTCATTTCCCAGTGCTCTGAGAGGGCTGCATCATCAGTTTTATTCAAATCAATCCTGCAAACTGCTTTCCAGCAGATAAGAACATTTTAATTAGCAATATATCTTTTGTCTTCTATCTGCAGTGGAGTAGGGGGGTGGGAAATTGATTTCAGCACACCCTTTATTTAACTGAGAAAGCAGCGTAATCAGAAGGTGTCAGCAGAACCATAGGCAAAATAATTTTGAGATGCAGAGCTTCGTAGAGCCAACCGCACGGCTGCTCATCGTGCTGTGTCCGGCTGGGCTGTGCGGGCGAGCTCACCACTGCTGATGGCTCCAGGTGCTCTGGGAACAAAGATTGATGAGGCTTTCTTGGGTGAAGGGCATGACAGCAATCGGCTGGCTCACCCCCAAAATGCTCTCATGCTTTCTGTGCCAGAGAGCACATAAGACCTCAGTTCTCATCCTGGTTAGAAGTATATGTCAGTAAATGGGCATATATATAGCTCTAGGTGAAGGCCAGCTGGCCCTAGAGCAGCTATAAACCTTCAGCTTCTGCTTCAGAGGAAGCCAGGAGGCAGAGCATGGGGCACAGAGGACCCCTATTCCCACATATCCCCCTTCCTTCTACCTCTCTGTGCCAGAGGACACATGTCTGAAATCTGGTCCTGGAACAGTGCCTCCGCCAGTTTTGTGCCCATGGGGAGATCTATCTGTAAATGCAGGGATTCAGTTTGTCCTTGGTTCACATTCATGCTGCAGCTCAGAGGGTGCTCGGCACGCTGAAGGCTCCAACTCAGAAAATCTAATGTAAAACTTCTTGTTCTCTTATTCACCCCAGGGTATCCAGCAGTCCAGTCAGTGACGAAATCCCCTGGTGATTTATCAAAGTAGAGGCTGGGAACTGACAAACCAAGTGGCTCATTGTAACCTGGCTTGTGACTTGCTAAATCCCATATGGTTTTTGTTTTTCACTTTAAAATATTAGCAGCCAGTTTCAAACCGCCAAATTTAGCAAGCTGTGTCTCATAATTGGAAAGATAAAACCCCGTATGACTCTGTGAAGTCATTTACAACATGCTTATCCTTCCACTCACAACAGATATTACAGCAATTTTGCCTGGCCTGGATCCCCAGTGGCAGCAGAGGAGCCATGGGGGCCCAGCTGGAAAGGCAAGCGATGTGAAATGGTGGAGAGGGGCATGTGTGAGGGGAGCAGAGGCTGTCTCAGAAGGAGATTCAGAGCAAGATTTTAACACAGGGAGGTGCTCCGAGTCGCTCCCTTGAGAGCTTGCCTCCCTCCCCTGCCTGCAAGACCAACCTGTGAAGAGCAGCTGCTGTCTCTTAATTAGCCTTTGTGAATATTCTGCTTTAAATCATCTTTAAAGCTTGCAAAAGCCTAGCATGTCCACATGCTGATCTTCCTCTAGGCAAGCATTGTGCTATTCATCGACAGTTTCAAGAAGCCGAGCTCTGCCAGATCTGTACATGAATATCCAAACTGTTACATTCATTTTCTTTTACCTACAGGGAAATAAGTCTTTCAGTCAACCAAGGAGGAAACCTTGCACAGATGGGAATACAGGCTTTCAGAACACTTTGCACTGAGTATATGGAATATAGTCACCACAGCAGTCTCAGATCTGACTTTCTGAGTAGTCATAATGTCCTAGGCTAGTTCTGATTTTAGCTGTTCCCCTGGGTGTTTTGTGGAGGTGAGCAGCATGCATTTGAGTGATGTGCCATTTGGCTCCTCGCGGTAGCAAGCAAAGTTTCACTGAAAAAAAATGGTACCAGTCAACCCTCTAGAAAGGCAGCCTCTAAACAAGTGGAGCAGCAGAGCATGAAGCATTCCTTTTTGTCTTTTTGCTCAGCTGTTCATGAAAAGGCAAGAGGAAAAGCAAACCATTATTCCCCCAAAATGTTTTGTCTGGGTTTGAGTTTGTGGGTTGAACAATATGAATTTGCACCAGCCCTGGCAAAGGGGACTAAGGCAGTGTAGTCAACTCTACAGCGAGCTTGAGGAGCTGGATATCCATTACCAGAGCTCTTATTAGGCTTGACAAACCACTTTCCTTGCCTAACCCGTAAATTTTCAAGGGCAAGAACTTCCTCTTAGTATATGTTTGTACAGGAGGGCAATGTGCGATGATTGTGTGTGAGGTACAGCTGCAACACAGACTGCTGGCTCCTGAATGCTGAGTTTATCGTAAAGTTACATCCGACACGGAAGGCAATACAATGGAGCTGGTGGGTGGCAAAGTAGCTGTTAAAACAACCGTTTCAAATGAAATGTCACAGACTGAAGTTTGATTGATAAAATTTCATTTTTGCATACCACTGGGCAGAAGAAAAAGATCCCATCTGTTCTCCAGGCATTGCACATTGTTAAGCAAACCACTTGCAGTTTGGCAGATCAGAACATTAGAAGAAGAAAAAAAAAAAAAGAAGGCAACCATAGATGAGCATGAATACAGGATGAGTCATTGAAGTTTACCCAAAAGCAACATAAAAATGATGGCTTTTGCCAGGAAGTTATGCCAGGGTATTCTCACGGGCTTGACTTGCCAGGACGGGCAGGCAGAGTGAGAAAGTGGTGGGGAATAGGGGTGCATTCTTCCACTGCCGAGGCTGGCGAGGGCCGCTTGGCTGCTCACTGCGGGGAGAATGTGTGTGTTTGTCTTAGCAGACAAGGGGCACCATTATCACATACCTCAGCAGGGTTGTAGATGTCAACCAAATAATTGGTTTTATTTAGAATGTGATGACCGACTGGTGAATGAAGCATTTTGGGTGTCCTGGAAAGATTTTATATACAAACCAGCTGGAATCCCATTGACAGGAACAGCCTCTTCCTTTCCCTCACCCCCCTCCCCATTACTTTCAGTCAAACAGAGCTGAAAGTGACTGAGAGGAGCTCCAAGAAGCCTGCGCCTTTGAGTAGTAAAGTCTACTGGTGCTAAACATCTGACACTTGTTCATTAAGAGAGACCCGGGCAAGCATTTCATCATTGAGATGAGTATTTAATACATGAATGGGTAGCGAGAAAACATATTTGAGGCCATTTCAAAAGGCTGTCATGCAAGGAGACTCCAAGTCTGAGCAGGTTGGAAAAGCTGCAGGGCGCTTTGGAAATCTCTCAAATGAACTCACACTTGTAAAGCACAAAGTAGTTGTTGCTGCTTCCAAGGAAAAGTGAGAAGTAGAGTGGCCAGGCGTGGGGCAGGCAGTGGGTGCTCAGCTCCAGCCTTCTTTCAGCAGAGCCACGAGTTTATAGGGAAGAGGGGACCTTACACAACTTCCCACGCAAAGCGGCACAGCTGCACCCACCCTGAAACGTTAGTCTCATCACTTCATAGCTGCCTGAGTGATGTGCTGGGATTCCCCAGGGAAGGATGGCCCATTCTGCTGACTCCAGTATATCTCATGGCTGATGCCAGATAGATGCATCTTCTTATCCTGAGAATCTACCAGTTGTTCAAAGAAAATTCTTAAATGTAAATATATTCAAAACAAGAACTGAAAATGAGTGAGGATCCCCAGTAGCTGGAGATAGAAGAACGTTTCAAATGAGACAAAAGAGTTCTTCTTCTCTTCTTTTGGAAGAGGCAGGAAGCTGGCTACTGTTGCAGGAACACAGGGTGTCTTGTGCATCCCAAGTGTCCTAAAAGAGCTGGCTTAGAAGGGAATGATTTTTCAGTACCTTCTTAAGTACTAGGGGAATTACAGAAAATTTAAAGCAAGATATGCTAGTTAAACAGGATAAGTATAGAACCACGGAATCATGGAATCGTTTGGGTTGGAAGGGACCTTAAAGAGCATCCAAAGTAGGAGATCATAGACTGCCTGACTGACTTCCATCCTAGGGGAAACTATGGAGAAGCTTGAGGGGAGGCACAGTGATAAAAATGTATATATTTTACCACTGACAAAAGTGTTTTATGGAACAAAATGGCATTATTTACATATCTTGCACTTTTCCAGTTTACAAGTCTGGCTGATAAAAAGCAATTATGGAGACACAACAGACTTCTAATTCATGAATATTGTAATGGTCAGATTTTGGATTCAATCAGTGTAAACCAAGGCAGTACTCTTGCTAAGCACCTAAAAACAATTTGCTCTGCAAAGTTGATGTGTGGAAGATGCCCAGGTTGAAAAGGAAATACTCAAAGATCTGGTGGTCATGTGGAGTGAGCTGGGACACTTTCTCAGCTCAAGTCACCCAAACAAGAAGTATTTTAACACAAGGCAATGCAAACCCACACATTTAGGAAGGAGGACTGCTGGCTGGACCCACATGGTGGAAAATAGGATGCTGGAAAGAAATGACTCTTTGTAGCATTTGGGAATTAGAAGAGAACAAGCAGTATAACTACTCAGAAGAAGAAAATAGATATACGACCAAAAAAGTGTGACGAAAAAACAGCATATGTGACACCAAAAAAAGCCCTGATATATGGGTATTTGGCCAAGAAAACAGCAAGCATCACACTGACACAAATGGTTATATACAACATTGGTAATGTGATCCTGGAAACTTGTGTCAGCTTAGAGACTACATTTCTTACAGAATAAAATTATCTTGCAGGAGAGAACCACTGAATAATTGGAAGACAGGAGAATTGCCAAGAGCTCTGAGAAAAATGTTATTTGCTTGTCAAAATCTGGAGGGAATGCTTCTATAGTATTAAGAAGGTATTAATTCAGATAAAGATTTCAATGGTAATATTCAAATTATCAGCGGATAATAATTATCAGTTTTAGGTAGCAGTAATAAGAAATGCAATTTTTGTACAAATAAATTTTTCAAAAAGGTGAGCGATTATCAAGGGGTTGAGATATAAACAGTTTTTTCACTTCTCGATGGCATCAGCTGCAGATTTGGTGCCTTTCTGGACGATACCCTTTAGTCTAGCACAAGTTATTTAGCTCAGTATATGGACATTCAAACAAAAAAAAATATAGTGATATGTTCCCTGCACGCAACTGTGTTACATCTAAGGGTCCCTTCTTGCTTCAGATCTGTGACCCTTCAAGTTCTCTCCCCACATTGCTCTGCGCAGTAAAGCTTGTGCTGTGGAAATCACTGTGGTTGAGCAGCGTTTTTTATTTAGGATTTGCGACCATTTTCAAATCAGGAGAGAGGAAACAAGGGGAGTCAGCCAGAAAGACAAGATGTGCCGTCAGCAATAGTAAGCACTGGGATTATGAGGGCCACTGGCACCCAGCAAGCTCACTGGGACTGAGGGACGTTGCCGGTCTCATGGGTCAGATCACCTCGTTTCAGCGTGTGCTGGGCTCAGACATCCTGCCTAAATGGTCTCAAAGCCTTTTACTGTAGGTTCGGGCCGTGTGCCGATCCTGTTATCAGGTTTAAGAGCAGGAACTGTGGTCCTGCCAAAATTAGATAAGGGTTAAAAAAAAAAAAAAAAAAAAAAAAGAAAAGGGCACCAGCAGACAAAGTGCTTTGATAGCAAGTGCTATCAAACAGAGCACTTGCTTGCGCTCTTACACCATTGGAAATCATCAGCAAATTAGGTATAAAAGGAACAGGCAGGCAGCGTGTTCCCGGCTGAACTGCTATAAATGTCACAGCGTTTGTATTGATACCGCAGGCTGCTTCATCACAAAAGAAAAGAAAAAAGAAAGAAAAAAGAGTAAAAAACAGGGAAGACGATACTATTGTAAAGAGGTTTGTTTTTTCAAATGAGAAAAGTCAATCATACTTAGTGAAATCTACCCTGCAGGAATCGAACAATCAGACCATAGCTGGATGATGGTTAAAAGATGATAGGAGCTGAATGGCTAAATAGTAACTCAACATCACTGATAATAAATGCTTAAAACATGTAAAATATCTTAGACCAAAGAGTAAATGGGAATGGTAAAAGGATGTGAAACAGTTTGAACCATTTATTTAGATCAGACAATCCTTAGAATTGAATGAAGGATGGGAAGAATATGCAGGGAAAGGTACTGCTTTGTGGTTGATGCTTTTCCATTATGTTAAGCATCTCCTTAATCACTTCTAACAAACAAGCAACACTGCCCATTAAGTCACATACCCCAGCAGTTTCTTACTGCTTCCTCAGTATCTGAAGGTGCAGTTCACCAGGATCTGTGAGTGATGGCTATTTCAGCTCATCAGTTTTAAAGGGAAAATTAAGTTTTAAAAGTTCTCTTTCAGTAGTTTGGCTGAAACGCGGCTTTCTACAGACAGCCTCATCCAAAACGTTCACAACCTCCTGCTGCTTTCTAAACCAAGGCAAAATTCTCTTGGTTTCAGATTATGATCAATTCAGCAGCTGGGACAGGTTTGCAAAGCTGTCAGTGCCCCACATAAAACTCCAGCAGAACATTGTGTTTCAAGGCAGACAAGGACTCGGGAGTCATTGGGACTGCAAAATCAGGGGGATCAACACCATGGGAAATGCTGGCAGCTCAGGTGAAGTGGTGTCCTTCAGAGCCAGCAGAATTCTGCTACTCCAGAGTGCAGTGGCATCTCTTGAGCTTTTGGTGAACAAAGACGTGGGATGGGGCTGGTTTCTGCATACAGCAGTGCAAGTCAGGAAAGGGCCCCCAAGTTGCTAAAGGGATTTTATGAAATCTCAGTGAGGCAGTGTCTGCATATTTGACCAAGTTCTGCATGGTTAGAAAGACTCCTACGATGTTTTGAATACCACAATGCGTCATTTGTTCCTTCTCATCCAGGAGGAAACTTCTCTATAATTTATGAGACTGTGGTAACGAGCAGGTAGTGACATCTCTGTGGGGAATGAGGAACCTTAGAGCGGATGCCACCTCATGAATAATTCCTGTAGCACATGAGAAGGGGCAGAGAGGACATGTTACATACCCCTTCAGTGATCCCTCCCAGAGGGACCACAGCTCTTACCTCTGCCTTGGAGGAGTAAAGTCAGGGCATGCTTTGCAATGGGACAACATTTTGGCCCAGGAACAACTTCATACCAGGGCCTTAAGTTAGAAGAGAGAGTGACTATGCCTGCCCGCTCCTGCAGCATGAGCATTTCCTCTCATGAAGCCCAGTTTGGCTGTCCTGACTAGCCAGCAGGTCCTGCCTCAGATTTGGTCTTCAGATTTATTCTACTAGCATAAGAGGGCTCAAGGGCAATTATTTTTTCCTCAAAGTTTCTGTCCACACAGATCTGTGACTTTTAGCCATGGGAGACAGAGAGAGGCATCTTCAGAGGGCAGGGCATATTAAGAGACTCATTTCAACAAAAATGGTTATAATCAACGCCTTTAATTGCAGTATAAATTATCGGCAATAATTGATTTGAAATAATTGATTTGAGTCTTGTTCTACATTTCTTCTCTTCGATTCTTTTGCAAGGGAGAGTTATGCCTTACTGATTACTAGCCATGAAGATTTGTTGATTTAGAGTTATATATGGTCTTTTCACAGAATTTGGCATTTCTGTCCAGGATAACATATGGTGAACATATTTAAGCCACTACACAACTTAGCATACCCTGTTTAGGTTCTTCATTCTGTGTAACAGAGAACAGCAAATGAAAACTGAGGAAGACAAATCTTTTTTCACCCTGCTGTTTCTGGATTGAAAGTGGGATTTAATAGAAGTGCAGAAATTTAAAACTGTGGTAATTTGTTTCATATGCATCAAATACTCTTCTCAAGTTACATTTTGCAGTGGAAATAAATGGCTTGGTTACTGAAAGTCTTACCCATAGTGAAGAATTTCAAACAACTTAAGAAAAACAAAGCAGATATTCCTTCTGTATCTGGAGAAGAGGCTGCTGCTGCCAAAGCTGGTACATCTCGGCTGCGAAACCCTGATTCAAGGTGGTCAGCTATGACTCTCCTTCTTCTGGAGCTCCAACAGTCTCAGGTACTTTGAGAGCAAACAAGTATTGTTTGAATATTATCTATCAGTGTTTATACAGTTCATGCTATTTTAATACCCTATAGTAACTTTACAGTAGGCCATCTTGATTGTGAGTTACATTTCAAATCTATACTTATTTTAAGAAAAAAAAAAAAGCAAAGTTGAAATAATATGTGGGTTTGTCAATGTGTAATCAGGAAATTATATTTAATAATATTTGGTGAGGAATATGTAATATTTGTTTAAAACATAAATCATATTTAATTTTAATTCTTATCCCTTCATGGCAGGTGTCACAGTGTTGTGTACTTTCACTGCATCTGCCTGAGGCCATATAATGAATTTCATGACCCAGCATGCTTGGGGAACAGAGGAGCAGGACAGGACTGGGCTAGCAGAGGGTTGGATCTGCAGTTACAGTACCGGCAGGGACCATGTGCAGGATGCTAAATGAGGAGGATGTGGGTATTTACTGCATTGTGGTGGGCAGCAGCTTTCCCAGTCATCCCACACCTGGAACTGAGCACTTCTGGAGGAAGTGCTGCTTTTTGGGGCAGCGAGTACCGTTTTGGGGTAACTTCAGGGAATACTAGCTGTATCCAAGGCTATTGCTACCTGCTGAGAAGCCTGATGTCCTATGATTTCTTTGCTAGAAGATACCAGTTCATGTGTTTATGAAACCCAGGGCAGACTCACAGTGTTAGAAATAAGAAATTGTATTATATTTTGTTGTAATGTATACAATACAATACAATATTGTATTGTATTATCCTCTTGGTCTTGACATTTACAGTCCGCTTTCACTTGGACTTTAGGTTATAACTGTGCAGTAGCTGCATGAGGGATCATGTAAGCACTGTGCCATAACAGCATTTTATTCTGACAGCCATTTACTCTCAGCTGTAACCACAGCTACGAGCAGGAGATAGACCTATGCACTGTGGAAGAGGATATTTTTTCTTTCAAGAAGTCTCTGAGAAAGCACTTGAAATGAGCCTCTGCACTTTGTAGACATGGTTAACATAGTCTTTAATTTCTGCTTAAAAAGCAATAGCAGCAGAAGTAATTTTCTTCCTTGCAAGCTTCAAGTCCAAATACAAGAGTAAAATAATAGCACATAAAGAGAAGAAACCCCCAGCCAAGACAGTTTATATGCATCACTGTTCTATCTGAGAAGGTATTTTAGGTGTCCCTACTTCTAAAGCTGTCAGCTTTACTGCTGCTGCATTCACTTAACCTTCCCCCAAGCATCAGCTTCAAAGCCTCAGTGCTTTGCAGACACCATTGGTCTTTCAGGTACAAAAAAAAAAAAATATTGCTTTTTGCTAAAAGATGTGTTTTGTTCCTTTTGTTGCGTAAGCAGAATGTCCCAACAGCCTCAGCACTACATCATTAGCTGCAGCACAGAGTCCACACCCAGCCTGGGATAGAACTGGAGC
The DNA here is from genome assembly GCF_000703405.1 of Apaloderma vittatum. Classification (NCBI taxonomy): domain Eukaryota; kingdom Metazoa; phylum Chordata; class Aves; order Trogoniformes; family Trogonidae; genus Apaloderma; species Apaloderma vittatum. The sequence goes on along the minus strand of NW_009697539.1, from coordinate 13,491 downwards.
AAAAAGAAAAATGGATTTGCCTCCCTGTCCCTGACCCCATGCCACTATGTTATTTTTCACAAGATCACTAAGACGTTCATGAGCATAAATCAGTATCATTCAACAACCAAAAGTCAAAGGAAACAATAAAAATCCCAGAGTTTTATGAATGGGAGAGATTGTCCTGCCCTGCTGGGTTTGGATCAGTGTGAAGCTGGCAGGGGACACCAGCACAACACAATAAACGCTGCCATTTGTTCCTCCTGAGCTCCTGGAGCATGTAAAAAGTAACAGTGAAAATCAGCCCTGCCCTGACATGAGGTGCTCAGACAGATCCTTCCTGCCCAAGAGGGAGGGAAGCAAAGCCCGTGGGGAGTGGTGGTGGTGAGGCTTTGCCTCAGTGGAACTACCTCAAGGAAGGACATCTGGGGGGACCAGGACTGATGCGGGACATGCCCGTGGTGGCAAGCCTCCACAAGCTTTTCCAATGCCGTGGTTACCTGGCTCACCCACCCCCAGATTGCCCTCACCAGCACAGATCATTGCTTTGGTGGTATCTGCTCCCTACTTCTCCACTTGGGAAGGTCCAACACTGAGCAGGCTAGGAAGTATTTTATGTATTTTTGTCTGCGTAAGGCCACCACCTCCCCTGCAGCAGCTCACCCCAGGTCTAAAGCTTGTTCAGGAGAGGGTGCTGGGCAACTGGGCTGCTTCTGCTCCCCTCAGCCTCCCTGCAAGCACTGATCTACCACTAAGCACACGGGACACGTTTCTTGAGGTGCTGGGGAAGCTGCCTGCACAGGCTCCTGCTACGCCCCCATAAGCATCTCGCCCCCATCCCCCTTCCCTATATGGGTCCACCGGCCAGCGATTGCCCTGGCCATGGGAGCAAACAGCTTCACACATCGCCCTGATGCTGACTGCTCAGCTAAGGGGCATTGCATTGCTTTTGTGGGTTTGGGCATGGTGCGTTTGGGGTAATTTATATCCAAAATACCTGCAGCTGAGGTCCTAAACATGGAGGCCTCCAAAAGGTAACAGGCTGTTGTTCTCTGCTGTGCAGAGAAATCCCTGGAGCCTAATGACAGAAACAGAAAGGAAAAGGAGACACCCACATATGAAAGCAGTCTGCTCAAAACCCCACTCTGTTATTTTTAGTACAGAGTACTACTTATGCTTGCAAGCATGTTTTTTTCCCACCCTGAGTCCACGCAGAGAAGGGGATTGATCTCTGTAGTATTGCTCATCATTTCCATTTTCTTTACATTCAGCTAATTTATTTCCAGTTTGAAAGACTGGGTGGGCAATACTGGTAGTACTGTTGGAAATGGGACTTGTACGCTTATCTTTGAAAATGTGGCCCTTGGTGATACTTTCTCTCATTATTTCAGCTGGTCTTTTCAAATGGCCTTTCCCTCCCAGGCACGTGGCAGCTTGGAGCTGCATCCTCCATGAACGCATTAGGAGCTGCTGACCATACCACCAATTCATTGGGGAGCTGCAGGAGGGACCAACTGTGCCTAGTTATGGACAGCAAAACACCAGTCCCACAGCAGGGACGAGCATGCAGATGAACCTCTCAAAAGATTTAATTACATAGAAGTGATTTCTATTTTGAAATCCCACAGGATTTCTATTTTGAAAACCAACTACGAGGAAAAAAAGCTTTTTCTGTCTATTTGTGTCAAAACATTTGTGTCCCTCCTACCCTCTCCCCTAGTTCACTTTGTATTTATGGCAAACAGTGCATATATTATGATGTCGATATATGTGTTCTGAGCCATGATTAAACTGACTTGTGCCGGAGTTTCCGCTGAACATGAATAAAAGGCAATTAGGTCCTTACCTTTGAGCTTGCCAAACAAAAGTGATTAAAAATATGCAGCTAGTTGGAAAAAAGCAAGATAGAAACCTGTGAAGCTAAACAGCCTGGTTTTTATCTAGGGAGAAATTCACCAGGAGGAAAATAAGACTAACCAACGACAAAAAAAAAAAAAAAGGAAAAAAAAGCAGTTCACATTAAAAAAAAATCATTTGCCAATTTGGTCTCAAAATACTATTAGAAACAACTGGTAGATGCCTGGAACCCATCTACCTTTGCTAAGTAATCACTTACATGGTGCTGTGGTCCATTGATTATTTACTACATTAACATATAAACATCCTTCTTCAGAATTACTAACTAATTTAGATAATTCACATGCAATCATTACCCTATATGAAGGAGTGAATGGATTTACGGCCCCTTTTTTTGACCAGAGACACTGCAGTTCAAAATACCAGTGTGAAGTACAGATGTTATTGACTACTGGTCATACCATGTAGTCAAACATTATAAATGCCTTTTTCCTCTGCCCATCAAACTGTGGCTGAGGAGGTTTCCTTTTGCAACACAGTTCCATGAGGAGGTGGATCAGGTCGGGTTAAGGCCAAAGCTCTCCCCACCCGACACAAGCCCTCTGAGCTCTTGTGGGCTCGTAGCCAGGAAGAGGCACAGTGGAACCGCACGGGGCCGTGGGCAGGGGGGTGCCTGCAGCCCATGTCACTGGTGGGGATCTGCCTGAGCCGAGAAGGCAGTGAAGGGGATGGCTCAGGTGCCTCTTGGCACAGGCAGTGGCAGAAGGTGGTGGTTCCCCTTCCCACAACAGCTGCTGATCAGTGCAGAGCCATTGCATCCTCAAGATGTGGGGAACCTGCCAGAGGTTGTCCCTAAAGGGTCTTTAAAGTTCAACATCACTGCCTGATGCTGACATGTTTAAAAAGCCACCTGCAAAGGAAAATTAGCCTTTTCATCCTACTCCTGGTGCAGCAGCCATTTGATGTGAATGCCAACTATTCCCCGCAGCAGGACTCCCATGGGTGTTGGGTCCTGACACATAGAGCAAGGGTGTCTAGCTCCATGGTGGCCATGCCCAGTGAGACCTGGCTGCTGCTTCTCCACAGCAGGCACTGCGCTGGGGACCAAGAATGCTGGCAGGCGACGGGGAGCAAGGCATCACCCGGGGAGGAGGAGGAGTGACTGTGGAAGGAAGGGTGAAATGCTGCTCTACCCCAGGTTGGCTGGGAGCTCTGCTGTGACCCCAGGGACCTGTGTGCCTGACCTCTCCCAGCAACATTCCCACAGTGTTATTCGGGTCAGGAGAGAGTAGTGACGACGGTTTGTGTCTTGGGCAGCAAAGTGTGCCATGCGGCAGCATAGAGGACAAATACCCCGGTGGCTGCCAGCTCAGGCCCCTTGAATGCCTCTTGTCCCTGTTCTTAAGGTTTCTTAGGACAATCCTGTCTCTCAGCTTTGGGAGCAGATAGCAAGTCTGGATCTCAAGCTGTAAAAATCCACCGAAACTTGGATAACTTCCCTAATGTAAAGTTTTCTGTCTCTTTGTGTGCATCCTGAACATGGAGAGGAGGAGTCAGATTTTTAAGTCACAAAATTCTTGTATAGATGCAAATGTGTGGTCCTGGCTTGAAGCCAGACAAAGAGCCAAATACTGACCCAGGCAAGTGAGTCAAGAGTAAAGGAGAAAAAGTCTGGAGAAAAGGAGGCTCAGTGAAGACCTCATTGCTCTCTACAACTATCTGAAAGGAGGTTGTAGAATGGTGGGTGTTGGTCTCTTCTCCCGTGTAACAAGTAATAGGACAAGAGGAAATGGCCTCAAGTTACGCCAGGGAAAGTTTAGATTGTATATTAGGAAAAAATTCTTCATCTGAAGGATTCTTAAGCATTGGAACAAGCTGTCCAGGGAAATGGTGGAGTCACCATCCCTGGAGGTATTTAAAAGATATGTAGATGTGGTGCTTAGGGACATGGTTTAGTGGTGGACTTGGCACCATCAGGTTAACGGTTGGACTCAATCTTAAAGGTCTTTTCTAACCTAAACGATTCTATGATTGTAAGTGGGTGCAAAGACTTGTGCTCCTGAGTGGTCCTGGTATGGGTCAGAAGATGACAGAGTGACTCAGGTAGGCAGGGACCTCAGCAGGTTGTCCATGCAGCCTACCCTCCAGCTCAGAGCAGGACCCGCCCATTTGCCATCTGCCTTTGCCTCTCCCTAGTTCCACTCCCTCACAGATGACCCTGAGGAGCAGACTGCCTCGCATCTGGGTCCCTGCAGTGGTATATCCCAGTCCGTGCTGCTGCTTTCTTCTCTAGGCAGTGAGATGCAGCACCAGGCTACTGGAGGGGGGCACATCATGTGGGGGTGAAGGGATGCCTTCAGCAGCTGTCTTGAGTGATTTGCCAGGAGTGTGACCTGAAACGGCTTGCAAAATCCCTGCAGTTTTCAACACTGAGTGTCAAATAGTCTTAAAGATGGAGAATACTGTTTTATTAAATACACTGAATATGGCACAATCTAGTATCCTTATTGATTCAGTTTGAATATATGTATAGAATCATAGAATCATTTAGATTGGAAAAGATGTTTAAGATCATTGAGTCCAACTGTTAACCTAGCAATGCTAAGTCCACCACTAAACCATGTCCCTAAGCACCACATCTACATACCTTTCAAAATACCTCCAGGGATGGTGACTCCACCATTTCCCTTGACAGCTTGATCCGATGCTTGAGAATCCTTTAGGTGAAGAAGTTTTTCTTCATATCCAATCTAATCCTCCCCTGGCACAACTTGAGGCCATTTCCTCTTGTCCTATTGCTTGTTACTTGAGAGAAGGGACCTACACGCACCTCACTACAACCTCCTTGTATAGAGCACACTGCAGAATTTTGTAGAAACGCTGTTTTCAGAGGGCTGCCTGCAGAGGTCAGCAGGGGGACCGTGAGAAGGGATGAACAAACGGGAAGGAAAAGCAGCACTTTATTTGGATGTGGGGCTGTCAGAGGGGCTGGCTCTGCATTAGTAACGGTGAACTGCCGCTACAGGAACCTCGTTTGTTCCTAAGACACGTTACAAGTCAGCAGACAGCCACATTTTTCTGACTCATCAGCTGATATTAATTAATGACTTGGAAGCACACAAAAAATTCCCATTGGCCTTCCTTGAAAGGCTGTGGTTGTCTCTCTCCCCCTCCTCCCATCTTTAGGAAAAAAAATAAATAAATCACATTTTCAAAGCTATACATTTAAATACGGGAAATGACCAAAATAGCTCTCCCCTGTATTCCTTGTAGAGCAGCAGCCTGCCTGCAGCAGAGACCAGTCTCATCTCTGCCCCAAAAACGTCCAAAACCCCAAGAGGGCAGGACCTGATAAGGAACATGAAAGATAACACACATAATTTTTTTCCTCCTTCTTAGGGAAATCAGCTTTGTGTGTTACCAACACTGCCTGTGGCAAAACAAATGCCCATTTCTGCGGGGCTGCTGTAGCTCCTTCCCAGCCAGGACAGTAATTCTGAGCAGCAGAATTTCAGGTGTGTACACACAAAATGCCTTCATTTCTCTCAAACAAAGGAATGAGGCAAGCAGACAGTGAGCTACACTGAACTAGCAGCTGCAAAAAAAACCAGTATCATCGTTCTTCAAAGAGGGTAGCCATGGCCCCTTGTCTCCCTGGGGTCCAGCCACCTTTTCTTATGCCACAACTGCCTCCTCCCTGGGGGCTAGGACCAGTTAAAACCCAGCCCCTGGGTCAGGTTTCGAGGCTCACACCCAACACCTGCATTTCTCTGTCCTAGCAAGCAGAGCCATAGGTCTTACGTTTTTCTGGGATCCTTTATCCCTAACTGTAATGTCCAGTTTCTCATTTAACTAATCTGTATTGATATGAAACCAATTTTTGCCAAATTGCCTGTAAATGTTAATCCTCAAAGGAGCATATTTAGACAAAATGTAAATAGTTTCCTTTATATAATTTTGTTTGGACAGAACAACTGCCACCAAGATATCATGTGGTCTCCAGGGTATCATGAATAGTGCTTTCATACTTCTCTGTCACTGGGGTGTAATTAAAAGATCCTTTTTTGTCTTGAGTCATTACTGGATAAATAAAGTCTCCTTGTAAATTACCTCAGCCTCCTTCAACATAAAGGCAAACACAGAGGAAAGCCATGTTTCTGAATTCTATCTGTTTTTAACAGACATAACCCTCTTAGTAACAGCTTAGCTACATCTTTACAGACACAGATGCTCAACAACAGTTTACTTTGGGTCTCATACTCCTATACTGGTTTATGATGCACCAAGGAGCATTAAATGCATTTTCCAGGCTTCAGAGAGGAAATTTTAGTGAGTGGTAGTCCTGAGGAAATAATCCCACATTCATCATATACATGTCTAACTTCAAATGGAATATTAACAGGTGTTAGGAAGATACAGGTGAATAAAAGGGACTGAAATATTTACCTCCCACGGACCCTCACCATAAATGTCAAGCCTCTCCAGTGGAAAGACTGATGACAGCAAGTTTAGTAACTTGCATGCATGCCGAACACAACCGTGTGCAAAGTTGTACCTCAGAAACACATTGATTAGTACTCCTATTTTCAAGAATGGACTTTCTCGAGACAGCGTTTTCATTTGCTCCTGCTGTTCTTCCTGCTTTCACATTTCAGTGTCTGGAGCCTACAAAAACCATCTCAGTATTTTCTTCTTCCCCCGAACACAGGGGGCCAAATGCATGTTTGCTTTGCACCAACGACCTATACAAATTCAAAGTTGAAGCAAGTCTTATCATGGCTTTATGAAGATTATAAAAGCCGCCGGCGTAAAGCCTCCTGTTGTAACAGGGACACTGAAAGGGCTGCTGAGTGCCCAGGACCAGAAGCAGGGAGGCCAGCTGGAGGACAGGCTGAGAATGAAATTACACCTCCCTAAATTGCATGTTCAGAAACATGAACAGCTTCTTGCACAGAGCTCAGAATTTAAATGTTGGTTTTTTACAAAATGAACACAGGCGGCTATTTACTTTATCCCTTATCCTTTTTAATTCCACAATGTACCCTTGCTCATCCAAAGCTTATCATTAATTTAGTCTTAAAAATCCAAAAACATTTAAGTAGTTAGACCTAGAAAAACTTTAGCAGCAAATTGGTTTGCCTATGAATTTATAAGAGCACAGAATCATCTTATTTAAAGTTCACAGTGGATCAGCTATATCAGGGGAAAGACCATTTGATGAAAAACTCCAAATAATTATCTGCCTTCCTCACAGGAGAGTCATGACTTTTCCTCTTTCTTACTGTAGTGGAGAGTGTTGTTTTGAAATACAGCTATGGACATAAGGCATCTTTTATGAAACTGCAAGAAAAAAAAAAAAGAAACGAAAATAGGGAAAGGGAAGCAACACCAAAACCACATCTGCCTTTATGTGACAGGACTAAAGAACCCGAACTGGACTGGCTACTGACCTAACAAAGCCAAACTTATTAATCTTTTTCTGGCAGAAGACTCAGTCTCAGTCCTCACATGTCTGCAGACCAAAGTTGTGTATTTAACACATACCCTAAAATCAGAAAAAAAAAAAATAAATCAAGTTTTAGGCTCCTCAGAGGAACAGAAATGCAGTCTGAGCCAAGGCTTTGGTGTGATTTCTAAAGCAAGTGTGGAAAAAAGGTCTGAAGGTTTGTCAGTAGAATTTGTCTTTGCTTACCGGTGCCTCAAATTATGGTTATTTAAACACAGAGGGTCTGTACTAACTGTGTGTTTGTGCATGGTAAATCTGAAAACAAAGCAGACTTTAATAATGGAGTTGATAGCACTGAAACACTGAATCTAAAACGCTGTAAATAACGAATCCTTTTGTGAGTGCCCTCAAAGTCCAGATGGTAATCCGTGCTGTTTGCATTGGATTTTCCCCTCTGCTTCCTCCATTTTGGTTGTAAAAATACAAAGTTAGTTGATCAAACAAGTGTGCCTGCTCCATTGAAATTCATGGAGAAAAAAATGTGTTCATTTGAATTCAGTGCCCCGATTCATCAGCCCAATCTGGGTTATCAATCTGTGTCTGGACACTATTTAACAATAGAAACTGGAAGATCTCCTGTCTGCTCCACATCAAGAGCAGAAAAGTGAATTGCACAAGACATTCAAACAGATGTCTTAAACCAGCCTTAATGCCTTGAATTAACCCTAATAAAAATCTTCTTTCCTCGGGTTTTACATGCAGCATTTGGCAACATTATCTCCTTAAACACAGCTGCGTTTTTATTAATGCTCTAGCATATGCATGTGGCCAATTCATAAATGAGTGGTGGTATAAATGCTATGTATTATGTGTCCACATGCCATAGCCCCATCAACTGTTTAGGAAATACCAACAATAATAAGTATTACCATTGATCAGAGATCTGGGAAGCCTGTCATATGAGGAAATGCTGAGAGAATAGGTTTGTTCGACTTTGAGAACAGAAGGCTTAGGAGAGCCCTTATCATCGTGTCCTAGTGTTTAAAGGGTGGCTACAAAAAAAGATCATAGAATCATAGAATGGCCTAGGCTGGAAGGGACCTTAGAGATCATCTAGTCCAACCTCCCTCTCATGGGCAGGGAAATCACCTCTCGACTAGACCAGGCGACACGTGGGGACTGAGCGGGAATCGAACCCACGACCTCGGAGTTGGTCATTGTTGATTGTTGACTCCCTTTTTACAAGGGAGATTGGAGACTCCCTTTTTACAAGGAGACATGTGGAAAAGACACGGGGTAGTGGATACAAGTTACTCCTGGGGAGATTCCAGTTGGACGGAAGAAGAAAATTTTTCACAGTAAGAACAGTCAGCCATTGGAATAATCTCCCCAGGGAAGTGATGGAGTCCCCAGTACTGGACATTTTTAAGATTTGTCTAGATAGGATGCTGGGCCATCTTATCTAGACTGTCCCTTTCCCAAGCAAGGTTAGACCAGGTGATCCTTGAGGTGCTATCCAACCTGGTATTCTGTGATTCTATGATTTATTAAAATATCTTTGTAATAAAATTGTGACATGTGATTCTATGATTTATTAAAATATCTTTGTTATAAAATGGTGACGATGTTATACTAAAACCTGTAAATGGTCTAAACCAGAAATGCCTCAAGGAAAGGAAATTTTAGTTCTCTTAAGCACAAGGCACAGACAAGGTGTGTCAAGCAGTAGAATAACTGAGCTCAGATACTCACTTTCCTCTTCCTGCCCCAGGAAACGAATGTCTAATATTCATCCTGTGGCTCAGTAGTTTTAAACAACCACCTGGTGTGAACTTTACAAGACTAGGCAAAACCAGGTTTGAGAGATGCATTTCAGCAAGTGCCACATTTAAACAAGGTGCCACACTGTGCCGAAAAATGCCACCAGGCCTTGATGCCACCTGAGCGAGCAGAGCTTCACAGCGAGGTGGCTCTCCCACGTGATGTGCCACGTGCCTCCGTGCCTGCAGCCCTCCTGCAGCCGTGGGGACTGGCACGGAGCTCCTCTTGCAGTGCCCACAGGACTGGTGCTCCAGTGGGCAAACCAGTATCCAGCACAGTGCTTACGGTCTTTGCCTCATGCTCGTTTTGGCTCCTCTTTCTCCTGATGCCACCGCACTTCCAGCTCATGGCAGTACCAGAGCTGGTACTGCTGGATCCTGCAGCTTTCGAAAGCTGTGCTGAACTTCCAGCCTTGTAACAATGTAGGTACTGGAAGAAAGGGAGTTAAAGGCTTTGAATAATTAAAATCCCATACAGACTAGCAATGGAAGATTTATTTTTTAAATTAGGTACTCCTGAATATACATTTGCAATGTACAGAACAGTAAAATATGGTTATAGGTGACATATGGGCCTCATCCATTTTTTTTTTTTTCAATTCTCACTTTGCAAGTCCTTGGTGAAAGGCCTGACTGTTCTTTTTTTTTAAAAAAAAAGGGGAAGCTTGGCTGAAATTCCCTGAGGACACAGAAGCAGATTTGTAATCTAATCATTTATTCTCATAATTGTCTGCTGTGTTATGGAGTGTTCCTATGAAGCTTTGGATATTGCAGCCCGATTGTGAAACAAGTTCTTACCCGTTATCTGCCAGCAATGTTTATGCACACAGAGCTAAAGATCAGCCAAAATTTCATTACAGGAAATCAAAAATACTGCAAGATGAATGCAAGAAATATTGGTAGAAATTAAAGATACTAAACCAAACCCTTTTTACCATATTGAATTAAGAACAGAATATGTTACAAGATTCAAAGGCAGAGCTAGAAGAGATGACTGAGATAATTTGGTTTGATGTTGCAGAATGTGGACCTCAGGCTTCCATTTTAACCGTTGTCAGAACCAAAGCATCTCTTTCAGCCGGAAA
>NW_009697539.1:0-3273 GCF_000703405.1 Apaloderma vittatum | reverse complement strand
AATGCTATCTATGGTAGTTATTAATGAGGTTGGTTCCTGATTAACTTGCACTTTGTGTTTAATCTGAAGTGTTTCTTCAGCTCTTCTTGATGGATGATGCTATGTATTTGTCTGTTAGGCCGAAGAATTATCTGCTAATAATTTTTATTTCCTCTAGGTATTCGCAGGCTGCACTAGCCTTGCTTTTGATAAGATAAACAGACTCCTCTCCTTGAGACTTCCTCGTGTTTTCCATTTTTTTTGTCTCCCTGGTAGCTCTTACTTGAATCTCCTCCAGTTTTTCAATATCCTCTTTGAACTGCTGACACCAGAAATGGACTCATTTGGCCAATGTGCTGCTGCCAGACATGAAGGTAATATATCCTACTTACTCCCACTCAATAGTCCCCTGCCTTTAATCATTTGGCAGAAGGGCTGGGTTAGCAGCTCATGTTCAGTGTGGCCTCCAGCTCTTTTCCGGTCTGCCGCAGTTTCCTGGGAGGAAGCACTGCCCTTCCCCCAGAAGGATGCTCTGCACCCCATCTCCTCGGGTGTCTGGATTTGAGCTTGGCTGCCTTAAGCGCATGTTTTTTTAACAGCAACCAGACTGCCCTATCTGTGCCTCATCTGCTGTTTCTCCTATCTGGCAACCTTCAGGAAGATGACAAAGCTTTAAGATCTATTTCATGTTCCTATAAAGCAAAGGATAATATTTCTGTCACAGGCACAGGCACAGACTCTTTGTTCAGGGACTTCTTTCACAATTTATCTTCTCTCTAACTGCAGGTCCATTGCCACTGAGCTATAGCTATCACCACCAGTGATAAGTAAATGCACCAGGTTATGTACAGATTGGATTTAGTTCTGCAAAGGATTAATTCTGGTTAGTGAGAATGATTAATCACAAAGAAGTGTCTAGCAATCACTGGCCAGGAAGTTAAAGCATAAAAACACTGCATTACTTTGCTGCTCAAGGGATGTTGACCAGTTATTGACATTTATGGGAAAGCACTGTTACAGTTCCCGCAGCACAAATGCAGCAAATGAGACTGTATACAAATGAGAGGATCATAGAATCACAGAATCATGTTTTGGGTTGGAAGGGACCTTTAAGGGTCATCTAGTCCTACCTCCCTGCAGTGAGCAGGGACATCTTTAACTGGATCAGGTTGCTCAGAGCCCCATCCAGCCTGACCTTGAATATTTCCAGGGATCGGGCTTCTATGACCCATCTGGGCAACCTGTTTCAAGTGTTTCACCACTCTCATTTTGAGAAATTTATTCCTTGTTATCTAGTCTCAATCTACCCTCTTTTATCTTAAAACCATTACCTCTTGTCTTATTGCAGCAGACCCTGCTAAAAAGATTGTCCCCGTCTTTCTTATAGGCCCCAAAAATATGCTTGTTAATAATTACTTTCTTCTGATTACTACTTGTATTTCTGGCACTCTTCTGTAAGTTTTATAATTGTGGTTTTCCAAACTGCAACAAGCAATTTAAAACATGTCGTTTGGCTCTAGATGCTGCAATTGCACTTAGGTATGCCAGCTCAATGCAAACTTGCAAAACATCTCTATGTTGGCACAAAACTGCAATAACCTGCCAAATCCCACTGGAGATCCCCCCGTCAGCCTGACATCAGCCTGCACCCAGCATATGGCCTGCCACGGCACTGCCTAGCCCTCTGGTTGCAGAGCCCAAGCAGCAGACATGGCTGGAACCCAAAGGGGACTGTCACCTCTTCCAGCTGGGACCCAGAGCCAGCTCACCCTGTGCCACCATGCACGTGTGCTGCTGCCACCTGAGCCTTGCACTGGGTTCCCAAAAGCTGGGATGCCTGGAGATTGGTAAGAGAAATCTTATGGAGTGGGGTGAACCTGATGGGCTGCAGGTCTTAGTATGATTAGTGAAAGTAACTCAATAAGAGTGATAAGGAAAGCACGATTGCTGTGGCGTGCCAAAAAGATACCCCTGCTGAAACTTGCCTGGTGCTTATAGGTAGGACACAGCCCCGACAGCAGCACAGGCAGGAGAGATGAGCCAGCAGCACCTTGCTCCCAAGGCCCATGCCAGAAAAACAGAGGGGCTGGCTCCACACAGCCATGGCCCCGAGCAGTGTGGAGGGCAGCTCCATCAGCCCACCAAGCAGCTGCGCCCAGATTCAATTAGTTCTGTTTCTGTTTGGCTGACAGACAGCGAGCAGAAGTACTGTTTAGTGTTAGGGGCGATTTGTTTCATATATGTAGGCAGCATCACATCCCTGTGAGCTGCTGTGGTGCCTTTGCTCTCCCCTTCACACATACACGGTACCTGACATCACTCAGGTGAGCTGCTCAATGGCAAGTTCTTTTTCCCAGCTGGCACTGATTTAAAAGCACTAACTGATCCTTTTAACCGTCTTTGGAGGAACTCACCTTAAAACTCTGATGAGATCATGACATCCTCGGCATCTCTGGAGGCAAGACATTTCATTATGGGATGACTAATGGAGCAAAAGGCTTTTCTTCTTTGTGTACGCAGACAAAATCCGCATTCTTGGAGCCCAACTCTCCCACCTTGCCTTTCACACATCATTCTATACTGATTTTTAAAATAATGATTCCTGTGGAGAAAAAACAACACATCTGGTTTCAAGCTCCAATGGAAACCAGCCCAGTGCAGCCCCCGAAGGTGATGCTGGTAGGAAGCCTTGGTCTGCTGGGGCACCAGCACTGAGTGTGACATAAGAACGGGCTCCAGATGTGGACCCAAAGATCTGAAGCCACCACAGTGAGGCAGCTGTGTCCCCACACAGCCTAAGGAAGTAGAGCAGGAGACGGTTACTGGGCTATTGGTCCAACCTGGTGAGAGAAGAAGGAACAGAATTCATCAGGCACAGCTTGACCCTGGTCTTGTCCCACCCCAGCGTGGAGTGCTGCTCCATGGGGAGCTGCCTGGCACAGCACCTCCGCAGCGGTGACTGCTGTGGGCAGTCCAGAGGTCTGTTCCACTGGCAGCACCAAAATTAAGGCCATCTCCAGCTGATCCCGAGATGAAGAGGAGGCTGAAGTGGCATAAATGCAACTTATAGTCTTCTTCATGGACACTTGAACCCAAACAGGACTCGGCTTCAGCAGCCTACAGATCCAGAACCCAATTGCCCTGACGTTCATCTTTCAGAAGCCAAAATGTCTGCACCTTCCACACATTTCTGGTCCTGCTTGGTCTGTGTCCATACAGTGACACAGAATGACAGTGCCGTTTAAGTCAGGAGTCACAGCCACGTGTGTCAAATCCCATGAAAAAAAAAAAAAA
>NW_009697538.1:0-1601 GCF_000703405.1 Apaloderma vittatum | reverse complement strand
GCCCTAGGGTCGTTGGGTGCCGGAATTGCTGCCCTGCTGCCCACAGGAAAGTGAACTCTGGATAAGTAACCGAAGCAAAGCTGAGGAGGTGCCTGAGCTTGAGGTTTCGGCCAGGCAGCGTGGCAGGTGCTGGGGAGCCTCCGCAGACCTCAGCAACCCGGTCACCCTCCTCAGAGCTGCTGATGCTGCGCTCGAGTGATGGGAGGAGTGAAACCAATGAAGTAGCTTTAGAGGCGGGCTGTGGGGGCGTTGAAACCAATAAAGTCGCTTTGCATGCAAGAGTGTCGTGGGGTGTGTGTGTACAGGCGGCGTCCAGGACCCCCCAAGCGCCTCGGGACTCAGAGCTGCCCAGGACCAGCCCCAGCCCGGTGGGGTTTGCAGCCCTGAGCTCCCTGCCCCGAAGAGCCGCGACCTGGCAAGGCTGGGACTGGGTTTGTTAGAAACTGGAAGCGCTGCTCTGGCCCTCGGGCTGCAGCGGGGAGGGGCACCGGGCACTGAAGGGTGTAAGGGGGTGCTGGGGGGTGCAGAAGGGTGCATCTCATCCCAGTGCCACAACGGCAGTGGGGACCCCACCGGGAGCCCTGGCGGAGTCTCTGGAGAGCCGGTTCATCCCCAGTGTCATCTCAAAACCGAGTTCACTCCTGGTGGGCAATGACCCAACCTTGCGCACTGAGACGAGATTCCGCCGTTTATTTCAGAGCTGTGTGAGTCTGGGGTCTCCAGTCGAACCAGTGCACCTCGGAGCTTTGTAAAGCGATTTTTGTACACACTCTAATCTCTAACGGATTTCCAAAACCATCCCACTAGTACCTGGTTGGTTAATAATCTGCATATTGTTACACAATTGTTAGCACAAGGAGGTGTGTGAGGTGAGCCTTGGGCCAGGGTGTCCTGCCCAGTGGGTGTAATTTTTTTCAGGATTATAACAAGGATAATTCACCAAGGACAGGGCTAATCATCACCTCAGCTAAAAATGATAACGGGAATACACATGTTTTACATGTGTTTTACAAGTTGTCCAAAATGTTTCCTCTCAAAGGATGGGCAACCCTTGATTAAAAGTTCTTTACTAATCATCCTCAACAACTTCAAGGATTGTTCTCCTACTCCAAAACACAATGGACATACTTGTTTTCTTCAGCACATGGAGTCACTACTCAGCTTCAGAGATTTTCCAATATAAGGTTCATCTTCCGTTTAACCAGATAACGCTGGGGCTGGTAAAAAGGAACCAGATCAACTTGCAGCTGGGTTTGATCCCCTTCAGCTGCGGCACCCGCTGTGCCCTGGGGACTGCGCTGGGCGGGTGGGGGGCAGCTGAGGTCTGCCAGGATGGGACAATGAGAGGGTGGCGCCCCCAGACGGGAGCGATGGGGGAGGCGCAGCCACCCTGCGGGGCCACATCAGCCCCCCTGCGGGGCCACATCCCGCTGCAGCAGCACCTGTCACAGTGAAAGGAAAAACCCAGATGGGCCAAACAAGTCCCGAAAATGAAAGTAAGTGGTTTCCCAGAAATCAGCCGTTCGGCTGTGAGATAAGGATCTGAAGTCTAACAGCAGCCACACCCCGGCAGGGCTGAGCTTTCCATCAGTGACGAACGA
>NW_009697537.1:14552-21453 GCF_000703405.1 Apaloderma vittatum | reverse complement strand
GTGTCCCTCCGGGTGCAGGGCAGTGTGGTGAAGCCGGGGGAGGTCTCCTGCTAAGGGGCTCACAGAGAGCGGTGCCTGCTTGGCACCCAGCTTTGGCCCCCGTGATCCCGTAGGTGCCACTTGGGTGTTGTGGGGTTCAGCTGGCTTGGAGACCTGCTGTTTCCGAGGCCTGCAGCCCCGCTTCTTCCTTAAAAGCCTTGGTAGACATCCCAGCTTTGGCGTGCTCGTGCCCTAGGTCTTGCCAGTTGAGGTTTAAGTGGTTTCTGAACTCTCAGGTGCACGTGGAGCTCTTCCGCTGCGGTCCCAAGCTGTCACCCAGCCCCAGACTGCGCACGCCTACCCTACAGCGGGCAGCGCCATTTCAGTAACCGTAAGCTTTGCCCTCTGGCTTGTAAAGCTTGTTTGTGAGCTCTTTTGGTCGTGCTGGGAAGAAAGATGGTTCCAAAGCAAAAAAAAACCCCACCACCTTAGATTAGGCTTGCCAAGAGGTGCTGCAGGCACCTTTGTGTTGGGTGTTGGCTGGAGAGCTGCTCTCCTCGTGGTGCTGCGTCTGGCGCCGCTGGAGAGCTGCTCTCCTCGTGGTGCTGTGTCTGCCGCCGGGAGGGTACAGGGCACTAGACAGAGCAGGAAAGTTCTCTTTTCAGGCTGTGGAATAGTCATAGAATCACAGAATGGCCTAGGCTGGAAGGGACCTTAGAGATCATTTAATCCAACCTCCCTGTCACGGGCAGGGACGCCTCTCAACTAGATCAGGCAACACATGGGGACCTAAGGGGCATGTTAATGGTCTTGAATGTTGATGGTCTTTAATTGCTGAGCTGTAGAACCGGGCTGATTTGCAACGTTAATGTTTTTCCTAACTTTCTGAGGTTAAAGGTTATCGGGCTTTATGAATTCGTTAGCCCTTTACCCCAAATTGATGAGTTGCTCAACGTTCTTTGTCTCCTGAAGTCTGTCATACTTTGTTTTCTTCATAAAAAGACAAGGTTGGATAGTTAACTTACTGTGGCTGCGTTGCTAGGAAGTTACTTGGATCTCCAGTCCCTCGCCAATCTTTTCGAAAGTACCATCTGATTCTTGCCTATGTGGGATGTTTCACACACCATGTCTAGTTTGGTTTTTTTTTCCTTTATTAGGAACAAGAACTTAAGGCTGCTGCAGACAGTGTCTTATCTGAAGTACGGAAGAAACAAGCAGACACAAAGAGGATGATGGACGTCCTGCGCGCATTAGAAAAGCTTCGGAAACTGAGAAAAGAGGCCGCTGGCAGGAAAGGTTAATTAGGAGGCTTTTACCAAACTTTTTTAATTGTGCACACTGGAAATAAGGTGATGTGCGTGCCCTGTGCTGACTAGCAAGGAGCAGCTTGAAAAAGCTGTTTGCTTCCTAGTAATTTTAGTTACATTGTTAGGCATGCGCTGAATGCAGTGATTGTGTTCCTACGTTTCCAAGCTCTTTTTCGATAAAAGATTTTTTCCGGTGAGATAGTCGTGTGCAACGTTAAGCTCATGTTCCTCTTGAGATTTCAGCAGCTCCGGTCTCAAGTCTGATAACAAAGCCCCTGCTGAGTTTGAAAATTTAAAATGAATTCTCTTTCTGTTCAGGTGTTTGTCCACCCCCCTCGGCAGATGAAGCATTTGAAAATCAGGTGGAGAGTCTCAAAACGTTGCTCAAAAATCGCACAGAGCTCTATGAAGCTGAGGAGAGAGCGTTAAGGGTTATGTTGGAGGGGGAACAGGAGGAGGAAAGGAAGAGAGAAATGGAAAAGAAACAGAAGAAGGAACGGGAAAAACTCTTACAGCAGAAACTTGAAATTGATTCCAAGCTCTTTGGGGATCCAGGTAAATGCTGCGTGCCGTACTTAACAGTATTTTTCCGCGCCACACCCACGTCTCATAAACACTGGGGTTAAAATGCAGGCTCAGAAATAGTTGAGGAAGAAATACTCTGCTGGAGTTACCTGTGGCGTGAGGAAAAGACAGGATAGGTGTTGTGTGCTCTTCACATGTGCAGTGTCAGAAGAACCGTTCAGCTCTGCAGGGCAGACTGCAGCATAGCTTGAGCCGATTTCATCGTGTTTTGCAAGGAGAGGTGGTAGATTAAGCTGAAGTGAGAATACACGGAATAGATTGAAGCCTTTCAGCACCCAAACAGATGCTCTAGTCTGGTGATTTGGGAAATGTGACTTGGGTAATCTGTAAAGATTCAGTGTCCATATGTTCCCCATGTTTAGAGGGTAGAGGCAGGAAAGGTTTTACTGGTCCTGACTTGCCTCTGACAGCTCTGGTAAAGATGAGGAGATGTGCAAAACATGTAAATAGGCCTTAATACGTTACACAGGGAAGCGATTTCAGGTTGTAGCTGAGGAGCAGCAAATGAGTTGGCAAATTTGGAGCTTGTAAAACTTATTCGAAATGGAGATGTTTCTGGTTTATTGAATGGTTTCTGTGTTTGTGTTTTAACAGATGAGTTTCCTCTAGCCCACCTATTGCAGCCCTTCAGAGAGTATTACTTACAAGCTGAGCATTCCGTAGCAGCTCTCATCCAGATCAGGTAAAACCAAAGTTGTTATTTTATTATCAAAGGCTGAGTATTGCTAGTTGAAACTGTAAATGATGGTCCCTTTCAGTTCGTTAACTTCAAAATAGGATTATGCAATGAATTCTCCTTTTTATTTTTCCCACGGAGGGTTCAGCTTCTTGCTTGATGGAGTTTGTATCCAGCGATGCCCGTGTGAGGCAGGGTGCGTAACCATTCCGTTTAATAGGGCAGTACACACAATTTTCACATTTGTGTTTTGAAAAGCAAGTTTCAGAGTACAAGTTTACAGAGTACAGGTTGGAAAATGCCTGTGCGGGCGAGTGTAATAAATCTGATGAGCAAACTCCTGCCTCTCAGACGATGTTTTCTCTGTTAAAGGCACGAGTGGGATCAGTACTTGGTGCCGGCCGATCACCCCGAAGGAAGCTGCATCCCGCCAGGATGGGTTCTGCCGAGTCTCCCCACAAACGACACATGGGCCACTGCTGTCAGATAATTTAATAACACGTTATTTTGATGTTGGACGAATGTCTGAGGAGGAATGTTGGAGGAATAATTGCGCGTGTAAATATAAGAAGATCTGAAGAGGAAGTCTCATCCTCTCTTCTCGTCCAGGTACTGGAATGTCTTGAAGGAAAGCGTAAGAACTGTTTTTGCCGTCGGACTCCGCAGGGATTTCCCAGAGCTGCTGGGCCTCTTGTGGTACGGAATTACGATCCTGCTGCGAGTTCAGGTTAACAAATCTCAACTTTATTAAAGAAACATCGCTGACAACGGTATTTGTGCCAGTATTAACATCCTATTTTTGGTGGCTTTTATCTTTATAAGCCTTTTAAATCCAGATGATGAAATTTCCAGAAATACAGGAGTTAAAAAAAAGACGTCATTAGTAAACATATTTTTTCTTCTTAAATGAAACATGTCAAGCATCACTGTCAAAACAGTTCCTGTGTTTTTGTGTGTAGAAACGAACCTGTTACAAGTTGAAACGAATTCTGAGGCACAAACAACTTTTCAAGGTTGATGAAAGCAGCTGTTGACATTTTACTTCAGTGGACTAAAACTGGTACCACGACATGGAAAAAATTCCCAGTTGTGGCGAAATAGGTCAGGCAGTCATGTGAATAGATATAAATTTGATGAATATGCCTGCTGGAAAAAAAAAAAAGAATAAAATCTCAACTCTAACCTACTGTAATTGTTTTTCCCTATAGAGCTATTTTTATATAGGGACAGATTGTGCATATAATACTTGATTAAAAAATGCAGCTCTATTTTGTAAGTTGTTTTTTTTTTACAGAATAAATAGAGAAAAATGGAGGGTTTTTTTTTTGTTTGCAGTGTTTTTACTCCGAAGGAGAGATTTGTTTTAGTACTTGGCATCAAGTAGGACTTCAGCGTGGAGAGAATTGCTGGCAAAAGATTCGTGCAAAGGAACTAGAGGCATCTGATTTCAAAGCCTTTCACCTTCTGGGCAGTTTGCTTGGATCAGCGACTGGCCACATGGGTTTGGGCCTTTCCTCGTGGTCAGGGCATCTTTGCAGAGCTGCAGTCGTTACTCTTGCTTAGATCTAATGTGTGGGACTGGATTTATCAACTCTGCAACTCCTTAAATCTTTGCGTCGCAACTTGGTGTATTCAGGGACTTCTGATATCTCGTGACTCTAAGGCCTATGGCTCGACCAGGTCCTGGGAGTCTTACCTGCTAAAAAAGTTCAAATAGCATAAAAACAACTGGAGAAACGATGCTTTCAGTTCAGGGAGCTTAGTGACCGGAGGATGCTCTGCTTAAATAATTAGGCTCCTTATCCCATCAGCGTGTCTCATGGGACGTGCAAACCGCTTAAGCTGCGATAATCTTAAAACTGTCCGAGTCAGATGCTCGTCTGACGCTGCAGAAATGTAAAGAAGTGAGCGGTGGATATGCAGGCGGTGTAGAAGCAGCCCTGTTCTCCCTGCCGGCTGAGAAGAGCTCCATGACTTCATCTGAAGGTAGGGATAACTGTATGGCTAATAAAAAGAGAAGTTGAAAATGCCAGTGGATGATGCACCTTTAGGTGTATTTCAATCCCTCGAGCTCTCTGTTATTTGTTTATATTTGCTCTTGTATAATGACGTCTGTGTTAAAATATTTTGTAGTTTTGGCGAGGAAGATGTTGAAGCTGCAGATGGAAGAGGAGGAATATTTAAAATCTTAACTTGTGAAATACGTAGAGACAGGGTATTAATTCTTAAAAAAACCCTTTGTGGATTCAGATTTAAGAGGCAAATTTGCCTGAGTCTTGTATTTCCTACTATTGTTAAATTTAAAAAAATGACTGTAGCCCAAAAGAGGGGTTGGCTATGAGTTTCCAAGACTCATTTACATCCCATTCCTTCCCTGGTCCCAGTGCAGTTCAGGTTTTTCGTGCTTTTAAGGCACATCATCTTCCTGACAGGAATTTGTTCGTTTGCCAGCTTGAATCTTTGATGGGAAAGCAGAGAGGGCTGACAGGAAGCAGGTGAGGTCAGAACCCTTCTAGGAGTTGCTTTCTGATGTAAGTTGGTGTTTACAAGTTAGTCTTTTGTCTAGTAGAGTTTTCCTCATCACTGCTCCTCACCTCAGTGTACTTCTTTTGTTTCTAAATAGTGGTTTGAGGAATTAACACCTTTCTTAGAGCACAGGATTTATGCAGTGAAATACAGTGAGATACTGTAGTGTAATCTCTCTGTATTTTCTTCTTCGTGGCTTCAGACACATTTACTGCTCATCTCCGTCCTCCTAAAGTGACATTTAGACCCAAGCAAAGCAGTTGTAGGCGACGTCCAGCGAGGTGACCCTTTTCCTTTGTACCGCGCAGCTTTCGAGAAGAGCTTACGGGTGTTTGCGCGTGTGGCCTGTGTCAGCGCTGACGTGGGTTGTCACTTAGGCTGAGCCCTCTTAGGCGGGGGAGCAGATGGCTGGGCTCCGGGCGGGCTCCCCGTGTTGCGTGGCGGCGGCGGCACGTGCGGGGTTAGGGGCTCTCGCAGGCTCCTGGCGTCAGCAGGCGAGCGACGGCTCCTGTCCTTCTGGTAAGGTCAAACGAGTTGAACCGAGCGGTTGTGCGCGTCACTCTCCGTTTGTGGCCTGGAGGCACTTTGTTAGTCCTTTGCTACCCTAAGCAGTACCTTGAATGCTGTTTCCCATCATAGGCTCTTATTTTTTCACTAAATCAGACACCTTTTTCTTCGTTGTATCTTCTGCTTATTTTCTTTTTGTTGTATTTGCTTCACTGTTGTAGAGGCCGTTCCTTTTGAAAGGGAAAACGGCTTGGTAGAAGCACGTGGGGCTGTCACACCAGATATTTAGTGTCTGACTTGAGGGTGACTGCCGAGGGCTTTGGGATGAGCAGGCGCAGGCTGCGTGTACCAGAACTTGGAGGAACACTGACCATCAGCTCTTACCAGCTGACAATATATAAAGGAGATTATTTTGCGCACTGGGAAGCTGGGGACTCAAGGCTTCATCCCGCAAATCTTACTTTTTACTAAATCAAGCCATTTCTATGGAACTGATGGCTCCACCATTGCAGTCATATCTCCTGTGCCACCATTCCCACCTCGTCAGAATTTTTTCTCTCCCCCGCTGTTCCGGATCGCAGAAACATCACCGCGCTTAAAATGAATAAATGGTTTTTAACGTGCCTTAACGTGGCTCGTTTGATGCCGAAGCTTGCCCGATGCACCAACCTCCTGGTCTGGCTCCCAGTAAGCTGCTGTGGTGCTGGAGGGGGTGCCCCGGCCCTGGCTGCTCCCCGTGACGGCTGAGATTTTTTCTCTCCCCCGCTGTTCCGGATCGCAGAAACATCACCGCGCTTAAAATGAATAAATGGTTTTTAACGTGCCTTAACGTGGCTCGTTTGATGCCGAAGCTTGCCCGATGCACCACCCTCCTGGTCTGGCTCCCAGTAAGCTGCTGTGGTGCTGGAGGGGGTGCCCCGGCCCTGGCTGCTCCCCGTGACGGCTGAGAAACACGTGTTTGTGAGCTCCGTGACCGCAGGTGCTCTCGAGTCGCGCAGAGAGAGGGGACCTGCGAGGTGTTTCTGCCTCTGTAACTGGAAAAAAAGCACTCGGTCCATCCCCAGTTTGGGAAAGGGAGTGGAGGGAGAGGCAGGAGGGATGGGAGGCATGGGATGGGAGGCAGCGGGGCACGCACGGAGGTGCAAACAGAGAAGAAAAACACTCAAGATCTTTGCCAAATGAGGCTCGGTCAGCTCCTGCTGGCTCCAAGGTTAGTTCAGACAAATTGTTAATGAGTTTACGTGTTGCACGCAGCCATTTTTGCTCAGCTGGCAGAATCCCTAAGGGCTGCACTCATTTTACCAGCATGGCTTGAGATAAC
>NW_009697537.1:4224-14523 GCF_000703405.1 Apaloderma vittatum | reverse complement strand
ACCCAACTAAGAAGGTGCCAGTCCTGCCTTTTACAGTTTTGTTTCATCCCTTCCTCTGGCAGCAAGAAATCAGGCAGCGGCGATGAGCTACCTGGATGAAGTTCCCTTCCGGACGACGAGGACGCTCAATGGGGACTCAGGGGGAGAAAACACTTTTATCACCGCCCCGGCCATCGAGCTCCCCGACTGCGCCGACATCCTCATGAGCACCATGGTGAGTCGCCTTTGCTCTCGTCCACACCTGGGGGGATGCCCAGGGGAATGTCAGCAGTGTTCACCTTTTCCTGCGAAAGAAGGAAACCTCTCCTCCTGACTGATCTCTTAACTGGCTGGTTTGCAGGAGTGGGAGGCATTGAGGATGATTTGTGGCGGGTGGGAGTGAGGAAGGGGTGGCTTTGGGGTTGATTTTATTTAATCCTGTCCAAGTGGAAGGGTTGGGTCTTTCTGAGATAGGAGGACAAACGGCATATGCTTGCTTCTGGGGATGGGTGAAGCAGCAGTAAACCCCACATCTGGCTTTTCGCTAGCTCAGCCTTGCTCATCCCTCCCCTAGAAATGACACGTCCCCAGTCTGCAAGCCATGTTTAACATGAACAGTCGCGGGGTTGCTCGTTTTCAAAGATTTCTCCAAAGGAAGTTCTAACACACATGTTTTTTGCTGCCCGTGGCAGGTGGTGGTATGCACCCCTCCAGACCAGCCGAAGTGGTCCACTCCCCCATCCTACCCTGGGAAACCCCCAGCCCTGGGTTCCTCCTTGGCTGGGGACACGTCAGGGCTTCCCACCAAGGCCGAGCAATTGCACTGGTGATCCGAGCTGATCCGTGTCAAGGCTCATGGTGGTGTTTTCCTTGGGGAGGCTGGTTTGGGCCCACGGCTGACCGGTGGCAGGGAGCAGTACAAACAGCATTCCTGGGCTGTGAATGTACTCGCCTGCCTGTCTGGAGGAGCCCTTGTTTGGAGAGCTCTGGGACGGGCAGGGCTTGTTTGTTCCAGGAAAACCCTCAGATTTCACTCTCAAAACATACTTATATTTTAAGCTGGATTACGTGGAAATAACATCTCTGTCCTGGAATTATCTGAGTTCCTGGCACAACTGGAGACTCCCATGGCTGGTCCTGCCTCTGCCCAAGGCGGTATCTCCCAACTTGGTGGCTCAGAATCACAGAATGGTTGGGGTTAGAAGGAACCTCTGAAGATCATGTAGTCCAACCCCCTGCCAGAGCAGGATCACCCAGAGTAGGTCACACAGGAACACGTCCAGGTAGATTTTGAAAGTCTCCGGAGATGGAGTCTCCACAACCTCTCTGGGCAGCCTGTGCCAGGGCTCTGTCACCCTCACAGTAAAGAAATATTCCTTATTTTTAGCTTGAACCTCCTGCTTTCTGTTTTGTGAGTGAGGTATCTCCGCCAGGTGCTGCTAACTGGTCCCCTTCCACAGCAACCAAACTGACACAAAACCACCTCCGAGCATAAAACACCTAGTCAAAGATACAACTCAAAATAGTAATTATTTTTTCCCCAAGTATAAATTTGGGGATTCCCTACAGGGATGAGGCTGGCCCAGCCCGATCCTACAGCCGTAGTGCCCTCGCCAAGCACGCGGTCTGGTTTCAGACACCCTCACCAACTGCTTCCTGCTCTTCCACAGCACGACTTCTCACTGGAACGAAAAGTGCTTTACTGGGTCGAGGTGGCTTCTCAGCAGCAACCCTCCCGGCATCGAGTCACCTCTGAAGTCGTCCCCACTGCCCCGCCGTGCTGGTTGCTGCTGGTGGAGCCCTCCGACAGCTACGGGGGGAGAGCGAGGGACGGGGCGGTGCGACGCAGCATCAGCCTGAGCGCTGCCGACAGCGGCTACGGGCACGCCAAGGGCAGAGCCGCCTCGTCCGACAGCGAGAGTGAGACCTGGCACTCGGGGGAGGACGAGTACTCCGAGGACGACGAGTACTCCTCGACCTCCTGGGAAGACAACGACAAGGATGAAAAGGTCTCCAGGAGGAGAAACAGTGGGAAAGTTGTGCCTCCGCGTCCCAGCTTTTACCTGGCCCGACCAAAGACGTCACCCAGCTTGCTGGAGCCCTCGCCAGAGAACAGCAGCCGTGACTCAGCCAGCTCAGACCCAAGCAAGCAGAGAAGATCCATGGTGATATTTAACAACATGAAGAATGAGCTGGAAGCAGCCAGGAGGAAGCTGGCAGCTTTGGTGCATCCCTTGAACAGAGCTGTCACAGAGAGCAAGGGGATCCCGGAGCCACGGCTGCTCCCCTTGCGTCCCCAAACCAGCCGCAGCGTCAAGTACAGGCCGGCCCCGGACACGTCCCACCTGGGCACCTTGGTACCAGCTCCTCCGGCCACGGCCGCGCCGGTGCCCCCGATCAAACGGCACAAACCCACGGTGCCGGTGAGGTGTTTTCTTCTGGTAGCCCTTTGCTTGTTGCTGGGACAGGAGGGAGGTGGAGGGTGTTGAATTCATCCTGTTTGCTGGGGTCTGGCCAGCAAAGCGGAACCAAAATGGGACTTTGGGAACACTGAACCCGGGAGAAACTGCTGAGGAGTTTTCAGGTTTTTGCCAGAGTTTAAAGGCAAGCTTTGTGGGAGCACGTTTACTTCTATCCTAACCAAAAGTCCCAACAGGCAAGGCATCTTATTTAATTTTCAGTTCCAACACTAAAAAGGAAGAAATTAAGTAGTTCTTTTCTCTCTTTCCATTTTTCCCCTGCTAGTGGGGTTTATGGGGAAATGCCCCCTTACAGCCATCACATCTTTTCTAGGAAACTTCACCAGGCACACGGAAGGCCGGGTTATTTATTTGTAGTCGCATCAGACATAGGGTGATAAAGGGAAGGTGAATGCCCGTGTGTATCCGTACACCTCCCACCCTGCTCGGCTGCTTTTCCCTGTGTGTCATGCTGAATGCCAAAGCCTCAACTCCAGGGAAGTTTGTGCATGTGCAGGGGCATTTCTAGAGATGACCTTGTGACAGAAACCTAAATACACCTAAAGAACATCACGGGCATAAACGGGTTGTGAAAGGGACATCCTCCTGCCCGGGCTGCTGCATCGCCTGTCCACAGGCAGCGCTGCCTCTTGCACGGCCAGTCAAGGACAAATGTGATAGTTACTGCTGAAGGGATGATCAGGATTCCCAGGGAAAGGATGCTGCTTCTGCTCGCCTTGCCCATGAACCCTCCTGAGCTCTCTTTTCTCTGAACTGTATCTATAGCTCAGTCTGGGTTTAATTAAATCCAGTCTCCTTTGATGCCCAAGGGGTTTTGTCCCATGTATGGGAAATTCTCCCATTCTGGAGAGAGCAAGGTAACTGCTGGCGCTTGAAAGTATTGTTTCAGCCTGGATTTTATAACATCGTTTCGTGAGCTGGAGCAAGAAGACAATCTGCTGTTTTGGTTTTTTTTCTTGCAGTCTCTCAGCCCCTACGCCAGCCTCCCCCCTGCCTCTGTGCCTGCGCGACCTCTCAGTTCCCACAGATCCCAGCCGGATTCGGCCGCTGACCTGCTCTCGGCGCTGAGCCAGGAGGAGCGAGACCTCATCGAGCCCGTTACAGCCTTGGGCTACCCCACCCGCAAAGCCATCCTCACGCTCCAGAAGACTGGGAAGCAAAGCTTAAGTCAGGTTGGTAGAGCTGGCACAGTGCTGCGGGAAGCTTTTTGGTAAAGAAAAACTTGATTTTCCTGGAGAAAGCGACGGCAGTCTTGCTTGGGGTGGAATTCTGATGGCCTTAGGTTTCCCACTTTGGTTTCAGACCTCAGCTGACAGGGTTGTCTGTGAGATCACACGTGTGCATTTGTGCTGTAATAAAATAGCAATGAGTTTCTCTCAGCTTTTCAGCGAGTAATAAAGGCCGGGTCGCATTATCTGTTCAATCTGTTGTATGGAGCATGGTGTCCTTTTGAAGTACAAATTTTGCCCTGTATATGGAAACTTTTTGCACATCATTTTTCCCCGGCTGTTAGATTCGTATGATTATTGCCATGGCTCATCCTGTCAGAGCGGGACTGGACGAATTCCTCAGAGATTTGTCTGGGTTCTCTCCAAAACACAAGCTCCCTGCCTTGGAGCAACCAAGGACTCCGTGGAGGCATCAAGGCTGGGTCCCAGAGCCCTTTTTCTGAGGAACCATCTATATTAACCTGGAATTTATTGAAAATAATTAACATATAACCTCTTCCTACCCCTGGTATCTGAGTACATCACAGCCCGCTGTGCTGCATCCCCATTCCCAAGGTCTCTGCTTCTCCAGACAAGCCCTTTGTGGTCTAGGTGGGCTCGGAGCATCCGTGCCACAAGGGATGCTGCCGGCTCTGACTCTCTGGCTTGGCAGCCTTGGGGCTGGACTTTCCCATCCCAGCAGAGGATTCAACAGGGCAAAATTATCCGAATAGCTCTCACAGAGAGTGAGAGGGCTAAATTGCAGCTTAGTAAGAGAGACAACCACTCTAGGGAGCGGGAGCAGACCCCGGGCGGAGGTGAGAGCACATGGCACCGAGGAGCCGCCGTCAGGTTCCGTCTCCTTCCCGGGGAGCTGCCTGTGCTGCTGCGTGGGCCAGCTCTTTCCCAGCTGGTCGGCTCACGAAGCTGCTCTGTGGCTGAGTCATCCCGCAGCTTCTGGCTCCCTCCTGAGCCACCCCCAGCTGGACCAGCCTCCCCAGACCCTCGCTGGTGTTTTAAGTGGTCGTCGCTGCAAGCTGGGGTGGGAAGGGAAGTTTTATTTCTTAAATCTATGAAGGTTTCATCGAGGCAGAGGAAGAAGGGCAGAGCCCCAGCAGTTCCCATCTTTCCCATTTATGCCCAGTACAGCCTTTCGAGTGTCTCTTGCAAGTACAGAACGACCAAATTAGGCTAAACCTTCCTGAAAAATATGTTAAAAACAAAAGCTGTGGGTGCTCTTCATTGCTTGCTGGTGTCACACAGGGTTTCAGTGTGTGACGACGACAGCTTCAACCGTGAAGATTAATCGTAGTACCAGATGGTAGCCAAAAATTGCTCCATTTCTTTGCAGTATTAAGTCAAGCTGGCAGAGCCCACGCTGGTGGAGAAGGCAAGTCTGCTGCCTTAAGGAGGTGATACCTTCTCAATTTTGATGGTAGAGCCTCTCTAAAGGGCTCAAGCAGGATTAGTTGCCCCAACACACCCAAGGTTCACCGTCTAGGATGTCGTGGCCAAGGGCTGAACCAAAAATGCGTCACTGCATTTTGATCAGTGGTGACTGATCCATCAAAAATACATCGTTGATCCGTGGAGCTCTCAGTGTACACGTGAGCTGAGACAGGACGGATCATCCATCTCCCCAAAATCGCTGTGAGCGTGGGGTTCTGAGCAGGGTGTTCACCACAGGACACAGCCCACAGAGGAGGAGCCTCTTCCCATGGACTGCTGGACTCTTATGAAATCAATAAGACCGCAAAATCTGTGCCCAGCTGTGCTTCCATCATGGGTTCCTGCCTATTTCCTCCTCCAAAAAGACGCGTTATCTTAACCCGAAGCGACAATCTAGAAAACACAACCGTGACCTGGGGTTTTTAGTTAGTAAGGTAAGGAGGAAAATAAAAATGGGTTATGAATGCCAGAGATGAGTGACTCTCATTTTTGAGTTGATAAGCTGCTTCTTAAGGCTGGCATTTCTTAAAAGCCTTACTCTGTTGTTTATAACCGTACAAGATCAGCGAGATGCTGGAGGGGCTTTTTTGGCTTTTTCGTGTTTTGTTGTCTTTTGCTGAGCCCTTCTCCTTGGCCGTGGCGGTGCTGGGCAGGGTGGAGGTCTGTGCGCTGGTGGAGCTGGGGAGATGTGAATCAGCTTCTGCTTGGGTGGAGATGGCACCGCTCTGGGGAGGCCGTGGGATGTTTCGATTCCCCCTGCTATTGTATAGCTCATTTATTGTTGCCTGTCTCACATGTTTTCGGACAGTGAATGATTCTCGTGGTATTTAAAAGATACCGCTGGGAATAGTGCTGTCAGCACTCCAAGAACAACGAGAAAAGCCAAAAATAACTGTTTACTTTCAGTAATGACAGCACACGGGTCTCCCCTGGGGTGGGTTTTGTGCTCGGACCCTGGAGCGAACCCGTGAGCGCCCGAATCCCTGCACATCGATGCCAGGTCGGCCGAGGGTGGACGTCTCACCCGAACAGGCTCTGCTTCACCACGCGGCCTGGAGGCCATCGCTTCGCATCGCAGGTGGTTCAGATGCTCATCCTCCCTCTTGCCTTGTTCTCATTCACAGAATCACAGAATGTTTGGGGTTGGAAGGGACCTCTGAAGATCATCTCGTCCAACCTTCATCCCAGCACACCTAACCACTACACCACAGCCTCAAGTGCTAGATCTACTTTTTTTTTAAACACCTCCAGGGCTGGTGACTCCACCACCTCCCTGGGCAGCCTGTTCCAGTGCCTCACCACTCGTTCAGTAAAGAACTTCCTCCGAATATCCAATCTAAACTTACCCTGACGCAACTTGAGGCCTACCCTGGGAGAGTGAGGAGGACCGAGATGTTGTCTTCTCCCAGTGGGAGTCCTGATGGACACACCGCCCTGGTTGATTGGACAGGAACCAGCAGGATGGTGGGGGCCCAGCTCCTCCCCATGAGTGTGTCCCTGACAAGGACACTCACTCTGCAAGGTTCAACTAACCCAGTTGTCTTCTTCTGCAGTTCCTAAGCTACCTGCATGCCTGTGACCGGCTGCTGAAGCAGGGCTACGAGGAAGGGCAGGTGGAGGAGGCCATGGAAATGTTCCAGTACTCGGAGAAAAAGGTCAGAGCGGGATGGCACAGCCCGAACCCTTGTGCTGTGTCCTCTGGGCTCGCTTTTCCGGCAGGCTGCCTGCTCTCTCCTGCCCCGCTGCCCCTCACACAGCTTCTTGGCAACTCGGACCCATCGCCCTGCAAGCAGCGAGCCCGTGCTCGTGGCAAAGCCCTGGAGCACCGTCGCGGGAAGGACGCCTGCTCTGTTGCTTTTCTCCATCCGTCCTCTCACCCCACCCTGCGAGCACAATGCTTGCTCAGCCCCTGCACAGGGAATCCCCCAGCCCGAGCCCACCAGCACCCACGCTCGCTACCTCCCTCCCAGCTCCCCTTTTGCATTCACCCCCCAGGGAGAAGAATTGTGGCGGCACATCGGGTCTTAATCATTAATCTCCTCCTGGGGGTAATGAAGAGCTTTGCGGGGTTAGAACTGCTTGAAATTCAGGCTCATAAGATTTTGGTGCAGGATTGCTGGGCTCATCACTGCTCGTGGCAGAGGGTGAATGCCTGGCTCTTGGTGTCAGGCAAGGGGTTATTTTTTGAGGACACAGCACTGGGAGATGTTGTGGTGCTGGGACCCAGCGGGAACAAGGAGGGGGAAGCAGGACAAATTAATTCCAGCTTGCACTCCCCACTTTTTCACGGTCTGTAACGCAGGCAAACACTTGCATGGAATTCCTGTTAAGCTTTGTAAGGAATACATGAAGCTAGAGGCTGATTTTATTAAATATTTCTTATTGAAGGAGTGGATGTAAAGGCACCCTTTTCCACGCTAGCTGTGGTGTGTGTGCCCTCGCTCTGCTGCCAGGGTACCCTTCGGCGGTAACACAACCCGGCCAGAGCGTCTGGCTGCAGCCTCGTCACCCAACGCTGGTTTCTGCTGCAACTCTATGATAAAGCCGTCCTTAAAACCCCGTGATAACATCGCTCCTTTCTTTTCCTTCTTCCTCCAGGCGGCTGAATTCTTGCATTTGTTAGCTCAGTTTCACGATATGGGTTTCCAGCAAAATGAAATCAAAGAAGTTCTTTTGCTTTGTGGGAATCAGAGGGAGAAGGCGCTGGAAGAGCTCGTGATGAAAACCCAGTGAGCACCGTCACGGATCCCGGTCACAGCTTCCCCTCTCGGTGTCTCATTTCATTTTATGGACGTTCATCCTAAGCATGTTCCTCACCACACTAAGGCAAAAGCTTTAGAGCAGGAGTGTGGATCTCTTCACCCACACATCCTCGCCCTCGGCTGTTTAGATTAGATGCAATAATAAGACTTGGGCTTAAATTTTGCAAAACCCAAACCACAGTTTTTCTCCCTCTGCCTGGGGTGGTGGGTGCTATGTTTTAAACTACAATAAAATGTAGATTATTGAAAAATTATATAAATCAACACTAGAGATCATTTTCATAAAAACCCCACAACATTTGTTGGTCCTTGCTTAGAGAATAGTCTCAGCTAACTTAGTCATGGTTGAATATTGTCATTGAAATCCAGTCTGATCACATTAGCTTTTCTTTTTAAACCAGAAACTTGAGAAAAATACAAAATTCAATGAGGATAAGGAAAGAAAACAGGCTGCCCTTGGACTAGAAATACATTATCTAGTGCAATGAAAAGTGGTTTATGTAAGGGTTTGTTCTTGGGGAATTTAATGAGATCAGAACAGAGATGGGAAACGGCTTGGCTGCCCTCGTGCTCTGCCCAAGTCAGGAAAATTCAGGGGATGCTTCCCCAAACTGTGGGGACAGTGGCTCCAAATGAATTTAAGCACAAATGTCAGGTTCAGGAAAATCTGGATGCCCTGGGGATCTGTGCTTGTAACTGAAAGATGGAGAATGGGAGATTTGGGTCACCTTACGGGATGTGTCTCTTGGCTTGGCAGTGGAACAGGGACAGTGTTTTCGCATAAAAATGTATTATTTTCCCCCGAATTAGATACGGATGTAATTTCTTTGAGTAAACGTGGTTGGAGGGGCTCTTCTGAAATGTCTTTGTGTCTTTTCCTGTGAAAATGCCAGCTGGCCCAACCTTAGCAGAGAAAACCCTTGATTAGTTGCATTAGTACCATTTTTCCATTCCATTCTCCCAAAGGATCTCCCAGCTCAAGTTAAAACCACCGTGTGTCCCTTCCTCCTCCCGTCAGGAGGGTACGAGCACCATCAGGAGGGTGCAGCCCCCCCATGGCTGCCTTCATCCTCACCCAGGTACAAAAAGGAAATTTGGCATCCAGATTTGACCCATCCACTCCCAAAGATCCTTTATCCCTGCTCTTCTTTAACGGCCTTGAAAAGGAGAACGTGGCACCTTGCGTGGCCACCGGAGACATTGGCAGGGAGCTCGCCGGCGCTCCTTGGAGCTCCCAGCACTGCTTTTCCTCCCGCTTTCCTTTGGTTACACAAGCTTTTATTTTTGATGCGGCCCCTTATAAGGCGAGTCCGTTCGACAGACAGCTTCTCGTTACGTTTGGCCTTGCCAAGATGATGTCACCTTAAAAAAAAAAAAAAGAAAAGAAAAAGCAGCTTGCAAAAGGTTAAACCGTGATTACATAGATCGCTTCGCCTCGAGCTGTGATCTTTGGCGGAGTAACCACCCCGAAGATTGAAAGGGGGAGATAACGGTGCCGCGCTGGTGCCAGTAATGCGGAACGTCGAGGGCTCCATTCCGGCGGAGCGAAGGGCGTTGGCAGCGTCGTGCCCTCGCACTGTGCAAAAGCTGAGCCGCCTCCCTCTCCCATTTGCCAGGTCCCAGCTCCTCGTTTTTACCCCCTGCTTGCAGAGGTAAGAGCTGCGTCTTTTTTTCCTCCCTGGGCACCTAAAATTACAGAATCTTGGGATCATTTAGGTTGGAAGAGACCTGTAACATCATCAAGTCGTGATCCCAGGTTCACCGCTACTGCACTTAAAATCTTAAAGCTTTCTGCATTTTGTTGGCAATTTATCTTCCTAAACCCCTGAAAAGGGGAAAAAAGTTGGCGAGTGAAGGTGGGGGGAGAGGTTGTATCGCTTGGTGGTGTCGGGAGCTGGAGAATTATTTTAACTTTCTTTTAATGAAGGCTTTAAGCTGTTTGTTCCACTCGAAATGGTTTTAAAGCAACGTGCTTCCACGTGCTGCTTTGGATGAGGAGAAGACAGCGTGAAACACGAATTGGCTTCGTCCAGGAAGGGACCAAGGATCTGGCTCGACGGACTTTCTGCTAACGGTCCCCATCCCGGGGGTGACAGCGGAGTGGTGGCCTGGCCCGGTGGCAGAGGGCAAACAGGGACAGGGCACATCGAGTGGGTTTCAGTCATGGCAGGGGTGTGAGCTGGGGTTTTCTCGTTTGTTTTGGTTTTTTGTGGTTGTGTTGTGAGGTTTTGTTCTCGAGTGCGGGAACTGCTCTGAAAGCGAACTTGGCGAGGGCCGGCAGCGGAGGTATTTGAGGTGTCCCGGCTGGTATTCCCTTCCGCTCCGTCACGGGCAGCCCGAAGGCCCGGCTGAGCCATGTTCTGGGTCCCGGTCCCCGTGGGTCTGCCGGTAGCGCTGCGTTCGCACGGGAGGGCTCTGCCT
>NW_009697537.1:3722-4152 GCF_000703405.1 Apaloderma vittatum | reverse complement strand
CCAGAGAAGACTTCTGCAAGGCCGTGCCCTCTCCGTGCCTTCTCTCTTTGCACCCTCTATATTTCTACATCTTAAAAAGAGCCTGTCTTGGCTCAAAGGAGCCTCAGACGAGCGCTCCCCACCCCCTTGGGTCTGCACTGGGGCTCAGCAGACAAGCCTGGAGTTGGCTGATGCACTTGGGGGAGCACACAGATGGTTCCCAGGTCCCCAAAACCCCTCCATGCCTGAAGCACCCGATGCCCAGGAGATGCTTCCCTTCACCCCCGCCACCATCTCCGCTCCTCCCCCTCGTCGCTGCGGGTGGGAGCAGCCGTGGACACGTCCCCAGGGAACGCAGGGCTGTGTGAGAACCCCGCTCCCACGTACGGCGCTGAAACGGAGCCGCAGCTGAAAAAGCATTCAGGGGGCAGGAGCACTGACGTGGGTCCCA
>NW_009697537.1:2856-3704 GCF_000703405.1 Apaloderma vittatum | reverse complement strand
ATTTTCCTTCAGAAGAGGGAAGGGGAAAAAAAAACAAACCCCAGGAGTAATGAAAAACACAATTTGGGTTTTTTTTTTTATATAGCTTTCCTTTTAATTCCAGGATATCATGAATGAGTTCCCATCGGAGCAGAGAGGAGGTGGGCTGCTGCACATTTTCAGAGCGCGGTCAGAATAAATAAAACCCGTGTTTGCATCTCTCTGGTATCTGTCCTCTGCAGAAGGCATGAAGCCCTGCCCGTGGTTGGCTCGTGAGCCCACGCCTGGCAGGACTTTGCACGTAGCGCATGTGGCACAGGCGAAGGCAGGAGGCAGCTGCCTGCAGCCCCTTTCCCTCTGGGGCTAGTGTCACCTCCAAGGTCCAACATGGCACGTCCATGGACCTGAGCACGGCTCTGGGGAGGAGGAGAGGAGCATTGGGGAAATGGCAGATGCAGAGCCAAGGCCACGGGAAAGGAGAACATCCCCATGTGGGATGGGGGGGGCCACCTACGTCGCGACGTCATGGTCACGTCTCGGCAGCCGCAGGAGGAAGGTCTGCAGGGAGCCGCTGCGTGGGAAACCCGCCCGCTCCTTTTTGAACCTCCAGGTCTCCTCTTCCACCGAGTAGAGGAGCGTCAGCATCTTGTTGACGGTGTAGACAGTGTCCCCCCTGATGACGGCGGTGAAGAGGGCTCCTTTGCTGTTGAGGAACTGCCCGGGCAGGGCGGTCCACTGCCGCGACGTCAGGTTGAAGCAGTCGATGACGCAACGCAAGAAGTCATCCGAGGGGCCGTTGCGCATGACGTAGAGGTTGTCGCGGTGGGCCACCCTGCCGGGCCCGTAGGTCTGGGGGCGGCTTGGCTCGG
>NW_009697537.1:2550-2757 GCF_000703405.1 Apaloderma vittatum | reverse complement strand
GGGTGCCGCCGTGCTCGGCTGTGGCAAGTCAGAGACGAACGTCCAGGTGCCGGAGGCCACGTCGTACCTCTCCACAGACTTCAGCGAGATCTTCTCGTACTCCCCACCGATGGCGTAGAGGTAGCCCTCATGACCCACCAGCCTGACGTCGTAGCGTAGCTGGTGAGGGCTGGGGAACTCGCTCCAGGCGGTGGCGTCAGCGTCATC
>NW_009697537.1:1637-2485 GCF_000703405.1 Apaloderma vittatum | reverse complement strand
GCCGGCTAGGAACGTGCTGGCACTCAGTGGGAGGCAGGAGAGAGTCCTCCACGTGTTGGTTTCCTCGTCCAGGTAGCAGATGGTCCTGGAGAGATCCTCCAGAAACTCGAAGGTGGGCGTGTGGGCTCCTACTGCCACGAAGGTGCTGGGCAGGAGGGTCTCCACGTAGGCCAGCAGGTCGGCGGAGAGGCAGTCCAGGTCCTCCTCGAGCTCGGCGTAGCTGTCCCTGATGTAGAGGGCGGCGCAGTGGAAAAGGTCCAGGAGACCGAAGATGGCGGCAGCTTGGTACAGCAGGAGGCAGTTGTCGGAGTTGATGGAGTGGATCAAGTATTTGGCCAAGGGCTTCACCTGCAGGAAGGCGGCACACTCGACCGCCTGGAAGGTCTCCTCGCTGCCGAGGATGGGCCTCTCGCCCGCCAGCACCCGCAGCATGGCGAGGAACCCGCCCGCGCTCAGCTCCCCCAGCCCGATCTCCTCCTGGGTGCTCTCCCTCATGCCCGAGCGGAAAAGAGCACGGAAGTACTCGCTGCTCTCCACCAGCAAGCTCTTCTCCACCCAGAACGACTGCTCCTCCACCCGGATACGGATCCGCTCTGGGGACCCTGCCCGGGAGCCTTCCTCCTCCTCTGGGGTCATCCTCGCTCGGGGGTGCAGTGGCTCTCAGTGGGGGGGATGCTCCTCCGTGCGGTGTCCCAGCACAGCCCCCTCCTGCTCCCACCACCCTTGGAGGCCTTTGCTGCTCTGCCCGGCGGCCGCCACGCCGCTGCCCTGTAATATAAATACCTCCAGCTAAAGATAGCCGAGCTCGTGACCGGGGCCTTTCAAAGGCATCCGCCGAGCTCAGCTGC
>NW_009697537.1:309-1578 GCF_000703405.1 Apaloderma vittatum | reverse complement strand
TGGAGATGCCCAGCTCTGTCACGACTCAGCCCGCGAAGGATGCCTGGTTGCCCTGGGGACAGACAGGCTTTGCTCTCCCTGCTCTCAGGCATCCTCCTTGCGATGTCCCAGAGGAATGGTCCCCACCCCAGGGAGGGAAACAGCTTTGCGTGGCTGGGTCAAGTGTGTTGATGTGCTGTTATTATTTTTTCCCCTTAAAAAGTGGGGTTTACGGCTGTAACGCTGGCAAATCTCAGTGCCCTTCAGCCCAGCCATGGGGAAGGGGCTTTTCTACCCCTGAGCGTGGCCACCAGTAGAGACTTTTACGGGGTCGGTCCCTTTGAAACCCCCCCCAGGGAGAGAGGCATCAAGCAGCCCGGGCAACACCCGTCCTGGGTTCAAGGAGCCATAAACCAGCCTGGGCTTCATCTGGGGAGCCCATGGCGAGGAAAATGAAGTACAGCGACCCCTCCTCACCAAAAAACGTCCCTTCCAGCCACAGGGCTGCAGACAGAGACAAGCCCCGCTGTGACTGACGCAGAGGTCAATGGTGAAGAAAAGTGTTACTCGTGGCACGTTGCTCGTTTGTGTGCCAGTCACAGCTTTTTCTGGCTAAAAATCTCATTTTGCCTCTGCTGCAGGACCCCGAGGAGGGTGGCAACAGGGCTCACCCAGGGGGCTGCTCTCGAGTCTCCCCATCACGTCCTGCAGCCGGTGTTTACTTTTGGTGCGTAGTTTAACACGAGCAGCCCACCCTGATGCAGGTATATTTTTTCCTCCCTCCTCAGCCCCTCATTGCAGCAGCTGGGAGCTCTCACTGCGGGACAGCAAAGCCACTGCCCCAGGGTCGCAGCTCCAGCAGGTTCCCCCTCAAAAAATTCTCAGTTTAGAGGTGAAAGCCTTGCACTTGTGTTACTGTCACCGATCCTTATGGATCCCCACCTTAAAATACCACATTTAGCTCCAATCGCATTTAAGTGTCCTTGGCCTGTGGCCAAAGGTGAGGAGGGGGCTGAGGGACAGGGGGGGTTCTCAGCAGAGCTTCCTACAGGGAAGTGATTCCCATCCTCCTCATCATCCCCATCATCCCCATCCCTGGGGCTTGCAGGAACTTCCACACTCCCAGACTATTTTGGGAGAGTTTAAAAATATCCCGCCTTCATTAAGGGGCAATAATCCCAACGGCGCAGCAGCCCCGCACGGCCACGGAGCGACCTTCGCCCCCCAGCCCTGGCTATGGCCCCCCCCTAGAAACCTCTGGGGTCCAGCCCAGGGACCGCATCCTGCAGC
>NW_009697537.1:0-278 GCF_000703405.1 Apaloderma vittatum | reverse complement strand
CCGCCCCCCCCCATCCACAATCTCCATGACAACGCTGAGTTCAGCCTCCGCCACCTACTCGGGCTCCGAGCCCGCTGGATGCCGGCTGATGGCTCAATGCTGGCAGCGGTGAGTATTCCCCCGGGCTCCCCTCTTTCCCCTTGGGATCACGCCTTTTGGGTGGAAAAAGGTTGGGTTTTTTTTTTGCACTCTGCTTTGCAAAACCTCTGCCAGCAGCAAGAAGGAGTCTGTGCCTAAACGCCCCTGAGGGAAGCGGGAGGGTTGTGTGCTTGGGGGGC
>NW_009697536.1:26478-27294 GCF_000703405.1 Apaloderma vittatum | reverse complement strand
GCACAGGGGACCTGGGGGGCACAGGCCCTCTGTGACCCCTTTGCCACCCCACATCCACCCCAGCACCACCTGAGGGCAGAAGGGCCTTGGGGGGAGGGGGGATTGATGCCCAACTCCGTGCCCCCCCCACCAGAACGGGACAGGCACCCCCAGCTCTGGGGGCCAGCTCCTGAGCCTGTTGTGCCCCCCAGGAATGACACTGCAAGAGCAGAACTGACCTTTTCGGACAGGAAAAAAAGCCAAACCAGGCCACTGGAGAAGGGGTAGTCGTTTCCCCTTCTCGCCCTTTCTTGCCCTGTGTGTTATGTTTGCTCTCCAGAGTTTAGCAACTCGGCTTTTTTTGGGTAGTTTTCAAACCATGCCTGAATTGTCCCTGTTTTGCACAGATCCACCCCAAACTGGAGTTCGTCCAGCAGTGTTCTAGCATTCTTGTGAGAAGCAGCAAAGGGGGGTTCTGGGCAGGGCTGGGCTGAGCCTGAGCCCCCTCTCTTTCCGTGCCACGTCCTGCTTGTAATTAAACCGTTTTCTGTGAAAATTCTGCTGCCCTTCATTGGGTTTTACTCCCGGGTGTATTTCAGCCATCTCCAAGGGGGTTATGTGATTTATGGCCAGGAAAAGTTTCAGCTCTGGTGGCATCTTGCAAAAGGATTCTGCACTAAGTGCCAGCCAGCAGGTGAAGGATGCCTCTTAAAGGTGTTTTTTCCTTTTTTTTTTTCGGGGGAGGTTAGTTTTGCCTGGAAAAAGCAATGAGCCCAGGATTGGGAGCAAAACCGCCCTCGGCTCGGAGGGCCCTTTGCAGACTCGGGGCGGGACGCG
>NW_009697536.1:25879-26416 GCF_000703405.1 Apaloderma vittatum | reverse complement strand
CCCGGCGGGCACCCGGCGGCGCGCCTCCCGCCCCCGCTGCCGCGATGGCGGGGTGGCACGGGGCCGAGCCAAAACCATCTCCCCACAGCCACCCCAAGTCCTGGGAGGAGGTTTCTGCCTCCCTTCCCCTCTAGGACCATTCCTCTCCCCATTCACCGCATCTCCTCTGGGCTTGTTTTTTCACAATGGGCAGAGAGCCAGCTCTGACTCCTTCACCTGTTGCAGATGGAGCCCACGAGGGTTGTGGCATCGCGGTGACAACACAAGCAAGCAGTTAAAGGCACAAAAGATGCCGGCGTGGCTACCGGGAGCTTGAGGCTCTCCCTGGGTTTGCGTGGTCGTGCTCTCAGCTGTGCAAGTGTCACACATTCACACCTGCAAGGGTGGTCAATGATGGAGGTAGTGAGGTGTCAGGGTACAAAAAAGAGAATAAATTTAAATTAGATATTATGAAAGAGGTTTTTTTGTTACAAAGGTGGTGAGGCACTGAAACTGGTTGCCCAGAGAAATTGTGGCAGGCCCCACCTGGCAGGGGCC
>NW_009697536.1:23751-25711 GCF_000703405.1 Apaloderma vittatum | reverse complement strand
CATCACCCTCAGCCCTTGCCCTTCCTAACCCATCCCATCCCATCCCACCCTGGGTTTAGGGATCTACCCCTTCCCAGGTGGGTCTGACCCCTCCTGCAGTGACACACTGCAAGTCCCTCTGGGCAAAACCACCCCCAAGAGCTGCGACGAGAGGCTGTGCTTCTCCTCTCCCTTCTGCAAACCTAATGGGCTCGATCTAACAAATGCAATTAGTCCAAGTGTGTTTATGCTCATTAGAGCCACACAGGGCTGGTGTCGGGGTGTGTGGGGCAGGCAGCAGGGTGGCAGGCGGGGAGCAACATCTCGCCTCCGCTTTCCTCGGGTGCGCCACCCCTCCTCGGGCTCGGCAGCTGCTGCTGGTGCCGCCGTGGGGGAGCTGAAGCTCGGGGAGGTGAGGATGAAACGGAGCAAGCCTTGGAGATGGAGGAGAGCCAGCGAGGTGCGGTGACAGCTGAGCGTCACCCGGCTTGGCGCGCCGCGTGGGAGAGGCATCGTGGGAGCGGCAGTTGGCTCGCTCCTTTGCAGCGATACTGATGTTTTTTTCTTTTCAGACAGACACAGAAAGAAATGAGGAGGTGAGAGGTGAGCCCGCTGGTGAAGAAAAGTCTCCCCAGAGGTGGGCAGCATTTGCCACTCACCGAGATGCTCTTAACACGTGCAGAAAACTGAAATACCTGCGTGGTGTCTGTGCCAGGCTTGGTGGTGATGGGTTTCTTTGCAAAACCCACGCTGCTGCCTTACTCTTCGTCCTGGAGATGACCTAGGGCTAAGGAGCCTCAAACCACTGCCATCTGCTTGGCTGGGAAATCATTTGCCCATGAAGACCCTACAAAACCAGAGTGAAAGCTCAGGATGTGATAAATTTGGTAGGAGCAGAACATCTTTCTGGAAAGCAGCGGGAAGGGGAGGTGCATTCGAGGGATGGATATGGGGGGTTGCTTTGCTTTTCTGCAGCTGGGCTTGAAGAGAGATCTACTGCTCTCCATCACCTGGTCCTTGGCCTCCCACCATGGCAAGGATGGGGCTCAGATCTTCAGAATCTCCCCAAAACAGCCCCAGATGAGGCCGTTCCTTGTCTGGGCTATGGACCAGACCACAGTAGACCAGATCCTCTGCTGGGTGTGCTGGCGGTGGCATGCTTTGCTTTTCTGCAGCTGGGCTTGAAGAGAGATCTACTGCTCTCCATCACCTGGTCCTTGGCCTCCCACCATGGCAAGGATGGGGCTCAGATCTTCAGAATCTCCCCAAACCAGCCCCAGATGAGGCCGTTCCTTGTCTGGGCTATGGACCAGACCACAGTAGACCAGATCCTCTGCTGGGTGTGCTGGCGGTGGCACGGGGGAGAACCAGTACTCACCAGGGTTGGGAGAAGAAGGAAAGGGAGAAGAAAGGAGAAGAAGGATGGGAGAAGAAGGGGGAGAAAGGATGGATGCCAAAGCTAGATGTGTCTCTCAATTTCGGAGTGATGGTGGCTTTGAGCAAGGACCAATGAGCCTGACCCCCCTGCCAGAGCTGGCACATCCTATGGGAACAGAAAGCTGCAGCTTCTGGGGTTTTTTTGGGGTTTCACCCCAAGAGGCTTCACTTTCCCTCGCTGACAGGCACCAAAGCTCCTGCCAAACCCCATGCCCCGGCTGGAAGACCCCCCTAAACCTTCTGGGAACAGGATCCAGCTGCAGCCAGGATGGAAACCCACCTCCCCGGGGGCCGGCGCGCCACAGAGCATCATCTCCAAAGCCTTGAAACAAATCCAAAATTTTATTTCCAATGAGTATACAGACCGTGTGTGATGGGGATGCGCTACATCACAACGCCGACCTCCCCGCGCTAGCTTTCTGCTACAACCAAAACCAACCTCCCCAAAAGCCTGGTGGCAGCAGGTTGGCACTGCGGGGGTGGGCTCGTCCCCTCCACCAGGAACCTTGGCAGGAAAAAAAACTTAAAAAATAAAATAAAGTCC
>NW_009697536.1:21051-23662 GCF_000703405.1 Apaloderma vittatum | reverse complement strand
ATGTAGAGATGACGTATTTTTTGATTGCGAGGTGGAGGGGGGGAAACGATCTTGGCAGGCGATCTCTACTTGGCTAACAAAGGCGTATCTGTGTAAATATAAATACTGGGGTGAAATACCTGGCAGCACACCTATGTCAACACCACGACCAACTTAAAATAAAGACCAGCAATGTAAAACACCTTCAATGAGTAGTTTAGGCTAATTCAAAATTCCCCCTCCCCCCCGCTCCCCTCCCACCCCATAATCTTCATGCAGCTTTATTTCTTCATTTATTTATTAAGAATTTGAGTTGTAAAATATGCAAGTCGTTAAAAAAATTATTACAAATCACTTCAAGACAGCACTTGAGAAGGGTTGGGGTGTGAGCCCCGGGTCAGACCGGCTGCACTTCAGACTCTGTGATGGTAAAATAGGGTTAAAAAATAAAAATAAACAAAAAAGACAAAACCAGGATGGGGTATTTACACATCTGCCTTGTAACACCGGGAGTGAAACCAGCTGTGGGCTTTGTCCTTCGTCCTAAAGCTACGTGAGCTGTAGTAAAAAGGCTGAAAGAAGGAGGTTGCGGGGAGACGAAAGCCACCGCAGCAGGGCTGGGACCATCTAGGCTACTCGTGTTGTATAAACATTCCCAGCTGCCAAAAGTTCTGAGTCCAGTGTAAGAATAACTGGTCTTCTCCGCAGAAGACTTTTAGAAAAAGAGTATGAAAAGGTAGAAAAACCAAAAAGCATTTGGTACGGGCTAGAAAGATTCACCAGAAAGTACCCAAAGACTATTGCCCTCTTGAATCCACAGGGATTTTGAAGCTGATACCTGACTCAGAACTATATTAACGGGGGTCACTGCAGACCCCCAAACGCCTTACGTGATCCCCCTCCCTAATTTTGTATGCACATCCCCAAGTTATGATTCTCAAAGTTTCCCAGGGGGTAGGTGAGCGGGGAGAGCCGGGAGACAAGCCACATCCAGAGAATGCTAACCCAAAGAGGGGCCAAAAAACAGTGGCATCCCCCCTGAAACGCTGACGGTGGATGAATCGGACCTGGGAATGGTTCCCCAGCCTGATGCAGGGCTCAGGCTGCGTGTAAACAAGGTATCAGGCACCTCCGTGGAGGGGTGGCCCCACGGCTTCCCCCAGAGCTCCCCAAAGCTGCTCCCCTGCCCCTCCTGGTCGCGGCGGGGTGGCGGCTGGGTCGGGAGGGATGGTGGGTGCGGGAAGGGGCAGGAGCACACTGCCGCGGGACGGCATCCCATGGTGGGTCGGCATCCCATGGTGGGTCAGCATCCACGGTGGGTCAGCATCCCACGGTGGAGCAGCATCCCACAGTGAAGCATGCTGCCAGGAAGGCAAAAGAACAAGGACACGGACCGAGCGAGGAGGGCAGAGGCACAGAGGTGTAGGAGAAGAGGAAAGACCCGGAAAGAAGTGGCCGACTTTGATTTTTTCGGATTTCGAGCTACCCCACAGTGCCCCACCCGGGGGCTGGCACCTACCCTAACGCAGGAGGTTATTTCAGGCACGTCTAAGGCGTCGCGCGGGAGTTGCCTCGGCTTCCTCCCTGCAGCTTCTCCCACCAGCACGCGGTGTCAAACGATAGGAAAGAAAAGTCTGGGGCGGATGAACAGAGAGAAACGCTCATGCACTACCACCGAACGCCGTCACAGGAGTATGAAGCACCAACCACGACACATGATTCGCTTTTACTTGCAGAGCCAAAGCTAACCATATACAAAACATTAGAAAGTGGGGTTCGCTAGAGACGTGCTGGGAGGGGCAAGCAGGAGCTGCCGGCGTCCTCGCTAACCCGCCCCTGCGCTACGCTACCACCAGAAATTAAAAAAGCACAAGACCAAACATTGAGTAACATCATAGCCACCTAACCTGTCGCTATATATCTGACAACTTAAATAAAAAATAATATTTTGGAAAGAAACCAGCAATATCATTCCAAGAAGGTTATACACATCCTTAGCAGTTACGTTGCTCAGCACAGCTCTGGTGCTTTAAATATGGAACAATCAAACGATTTTGTGAGCAGAAAAGTGACACAAATTTATTCTTTACATTTTTTTTTTCTTTCTAGGCAACTCGACAGACTTCAGATCTTTTGCCTCGCAATGCAGATCATCTTATTCCCCCAAAGGTGGCCAGGTTCTTTAAACATGCACATCTCTGTAGCTTCCAGGCCGTTTATTTTACTTATTTTTGTTTAAATTCTGCAGACTAGCAGGTCGTCCCCGTTCCTAAAACTCTACATCAGTGTTCAGGGTGGCCTGAGTGCTGGTCAGGCTCCTCGAGGGTTTTACAGGATCACGCAGAAGAACTTCTTCTCTCTAAAGGGGTTTTCTGAGGCTGGGACAGGGGTCAATAAGGGGTCTTCCTTGGCGTGGGCTTCACAGTACGCCATCAGATCTGCTGCTGCTTTTGACACCTGGAACAGAATCATAGAATCATAGAATGTCTTGGGTTGGAAGGGACCTCTAGGGATCATCCAGTCCAACCCCCTGCCAGAGTAGGGTCACCCAGGGCAGCCACACAGGAATACGTCCAGGCGGGTTTGAAAGTCTCCAGAGCAGGAGACTCCACACCCTCTCTGGGCAGCCTGG
>NW_009697536.1:12757-20861 GCF_000703405.1 Apaloderma vittatum | reverse complement strand
CCTCTGTGGGCCGCCTGGCCCAGAGCTCCGGCACCCGCACAGCCAAGAAGTTTCTCCTCATGCGGAGGTGAACCTTCCTCTGTTCTAACTTAAACCCATTATTTCTTGTTCTATTGCTGGGCACCACTGAGAAGAGATTGTCCCCTTCCCCTTGACCCCCGCCCCTCAGACATTTCTATACGTTAATAAATCCCCTCTCAGCCGTCTCCTTTCCAGGCTGAACAGCCCCAGCTCTCTCAGCCTCTCTTCACAGGAGAGGTGTTCAAGCCCCGTGTTAGGGACAGGCTGCGCTTGGGACACCCCCAACCCAGGGCGTGCAACATCACACTCTGGGCAAAGACCGGAGTGACAAACCGAGGGTACCTCCCCGCTGGGGCTGGTTTTTTCACCTCCGGGCTCTAAGCTTACCTGTCACCGTGCGCTCCCATGAGCA
This sequence comes from Apaloderma vittatum, assembly GCF_000703405.1. NCBI lineage: Eukaryota > Metazoa > Chordata > Aves > Trogoniformes > Trogonidae > Apaloderma > Apaloderma vittatum. The sequence goes on along the minus strand of NW_009697536.1, from coordinate 20,428 downwards.
TCCTTCGCATCCTTCACCCTTCCACATCCTTCACCCAAGCTGATCGCAGCGAGGATCAGCTTTAGCAGGCAGCACCGCGTCCCTGCTGACTCTCCCCCACCACCACCCCTCGGAAGGGATGTTCACAGCTGCTCTAGCAATGTTTGCTGCCCGCAGCCCCCGATTTGGCTGGTTATGCAGGACATGGTGGCAGCTCCCAAGCTGCTGGAGCTCATCCCAGCCTGGAGAGGCAGTGCAAGCTGATCGCAGCGAGGATCAGCTTTAGCAGGCAGCACCGCGTCCCTGCTGACTCTCCCCCACCACCACCCCTCGGAAGGGATGTTCACAGCTGCTCTAGCAATGTTTGCTGCCCGCAGCCCCCGATTTGGCTGGTTATGCAGGACATGGTGGCAGCTCCCAAGCTGCTGGAGCTCATCCCAGCCTGGAGAGGCAGTGGGGTTTTTTTTGCAAGCACCCAGATGTGCCTGCGGGCAGCAGCCAGCTCCAGAGCATCTCTCTGCCTGGAACCACCTTGGTGGAGAAGACAAATCCTCTGGGATCTCAGACTTGAAGCTGATGACCTTTCATGTTCCCAGAAATAGCAATTCCACCAAAGTGGGGCAGAAGCAGACAGAGCAGAGGAAACATCTCCCAGAAAGGACTGGGCTTCAGGACAATGTTGCTTTCAGAGTTTCCCCACAAACCTCAAGGCTGAGCCCTAAGCACCCAAAGCATTGTTATGACACTGACAAACAGCGTGGCTTTAACCTGCTCCCCAGGAGGTGAGATGCCTTGGGGAAAGTCACTCCTTTCCACTCTCCTTCCATCTGCTTTCCACGGGCGAGCATCTCCTGCTGCCTTCAGCTGCAGCCATGGGGACCATTCAATGAGCATCTTCCATCAACCCCACCCACCACCTCATCCCAGCTTCTGCAACGTGCTCGGCAGCAGGCATCACCTCGCAGCATCCCTCCAACCTGTCAGCCCACCCTGCCAAGCCACTCTACCTTTATCCTGTCAATATTTGCCTCCATCTTCAGCTGCTCCACCAGCTTTCGGGCTTGCGCTATGCTAGCAGTGTTGTTGCTAGCCATGGGTGGGCCAGGTGCACTCTCCGGATGGGCTGCGGGTACAAACACATGCGGGGTGAACACTTGGAATGAGCAGAGAGCCCTAAAATCCCCCAAACGATGAGCCGAGAGGTGCGGAGCTGGTAGAGCCGAGCCATGCGAATGAGGGTGTGAGGATGGGAGGTGCAGACCCAGGAATTTCAGCCGCGTTTAATCCTGTGTTTATAGAAAGGCAGCGAGCCGCCAGCCTTTGTGGGGATGTGGGTAGTCACACGCTGCCAGCGGTACCCTCCTGCGCCCTCCTCATCGTCCCCGGAGAGGGGGCTGCCCTATGAGCCACACTTAGGGGACACTGGGGACCTTCTAGAGCACAGCCTGCAGCAGCAGGATCCCAGTTGAGCTGTACTTTGGCTTTTGCCGGTACAGGCAAGGCTGTTGTGGCACCAAGGCAAAAGGAAATCAGAGAATGAGCTCTCCACCCCGAGCTGCCTTGCCAGGCTCCCCTGCACATCACCCAGCCCTGTCCAGTGTCCCTTGGCCTCCTTTGCTTTGTCTCCACTGCCAACTTGAACACTGAGATGCCAAACAGGATGCTGGAGTTTCCTGTTTCTTGAGATTTCTACCCCCAGACAGGCAGAGGACGCTCATTAAGTCCACACCACCTCTCTCGATCACGGATGTTTTTCTGTTACCTTAGAACAGCCACGAGCTCCAGCCAGAAACCCGGCATTCAGCTGCTTCAGCAGCTGATGCCTTCACAAGTATTTTACAGCTGAGGCATAGGCCTGTGAGTTTAAAAACATTTTTTTGGGGGAGGGGAGATTTCCTGCAATAGCAGGGTGCTGCAAGGCCCCTACCAGCTGCTTAGGTCATGGGGCAAAGATGGCACAGATGGAAAATACGAGGCTTGGGGCATTTAAGGGAGGACACAGAAAAGCTGTGGGTATGGTCACCCCAAACCCATCTTGGGGGATATAATGGTGTTTGGATAGAGGCTTATCCTGGAACCTATCAAAAAAACCAACCTGTCACCCAGCTCCCCTTCCCACCCCTTCCCTGTTGGGGAGCACGAAGAGGATTTATTTTTTACCAGAAGCAGGTCTCTCCAGCAATTTTATATCTCTAGGGGATGATCTGCTGGGCTTGGCTGTTCGCTACCTTTAAATAAAGAGAACATTAAAAAAAAAAGAGCCAAGTTAGGTGGCTGTGATGCCAGCCAATGCAATGAGAATGTTATTTACGGCACCAGGAAACCCAGAGCCCTTGCAGATGCCGAGTCTTGTACCTGCTGGGGAAGGCAGAAAGGCTGCGGGTTTCCTTCTGTATCTCCCCCCCTCCCCGGCTCCTAGCACGGCCCCCAGAGGCATTATTTGTTTGCATTCAGTGAGGTTTTCAGCACAGGAAGAGGTTTCAAGTCAGCGGGCAACCATCCGAGGGCTGTTGGCAGCCGATCTTTGAGCTGCTCCCCCAGCATCCGAGCGTGCTGTGGGATGCATCTCGGCGAGACGGGATGCGATTTAACCATCTGGTGCACAGAGCACAGAGAGGGGTGGAAAGAGCATCCCCCTGGGGAAGGCTGCCCAAATCATCCCTGCTTCACCACAGCCTGGCTCCCACCGAGCATCCCCGACAGCCCAAACTCCCGCCAGGGTTCTGCCCTTGGCAAGCAAAGCTCCGCGATCAAGGTTGGAGGATTAGCTCAAGTATTTGTGCAGGTTCCACACTGTTTTTTCTCAGCAGTCCCCCCGCCCCTTGTGTTTTTAACTGGATGCCCCTCTCCCGCTTTTGCTTTCAGTTCTCCCTGCAAAGACACAAAGTGCCACCACGTTTCTGTTGTGGCAGCCCGTGCCGGTCTGATGGGAAAGCCAGTGGCCATAGAGGTTCACCAAGGTATACATCAACTAAGTCACTGTTGCGACTCTAATCCAGCAAACGTCATTCTTGGTGATTTCATACAAAGGACCGTGGGCTGTGGTTGCTCTGGTGGCAGGGAATCATTTTGGGAGTGAAGTTTAATGCCATGGAAGGAAGCATGGGAGCAGGGAGAGCTGAGCTTCTGTACAGCTGCATATATTTTAAAAAAAAGTGTGTCTCCAACCCTGCTACCACCCTCATGCAAGGAAACCCTCCCATGTGCCTCCTCCATCTAGCCCTTGATGTGGAAAAGACAGCCCCAAAACCCAAGTCTGAAGAAGACAGAGACCCTGCTGGGACACAGAAGGGGGCATCTGTGTGACCACTCTGCTGTGCAGCAGGACAATGCCAGGGACCTGGGGACAGCTCAGCCAGCTCGTGTCACCAGGACCCAGCCACTTTCCCGGGCCACACTCAGTTCCTCTGTGGATACCTCACAGAGGAATTTGACCTGGTTTGGGGCCAGCGACAGCTTTAGAGCCGGGGAATATTTTTAGACCAAGGTAGTGGGGCCACCAAAAAGCCTCCTTGCCTTTTCCTTTGGATTTGATTTAAACCGAGCCGAGCTCCGAGACCATCCTCCTGCCCCTTAATCCCAGCACTTCTTTACTCCTAATCGCAACCAACAAAACCTGCGGCTTTCTTCCAAGAGCGACACTGCCCCGCACCACAGCAATACACGTATTTATTTCTCTTCCCCAGGACCCAAGAAGGGCTCCGTCATGCAGAAGGGACACGTGCTGGCACTCCGATTTACCTATAGGTCCCCTCTGGCTGGCAGAGCTCAGCTCCTGACACTTACCATCAAAATCCCACCCCTAAAGCTAAAAATCCCAATATTTCCTGATCCTCCCTGTTGTCACAGAGCCGTTCCCACCCTCAATGCTGTTGTGCCCAACTTTGCCTGCGAAGGGTTTAATGACACTCAAAAGGGAATAGGGACAGTGTCTTATTTCACCCACCTAATGGCTCGTGTGCCTGGGTAATAGGATTCCTGTCTCGGGACCCACAGGTTAATGAGTGAGGATGCGATTTTATTTTCAGGCTAATGATGTTTAGCGTGTACAGTACACTGATATATCATCTCTTTTGGGCTCTGCACGGTAATTACAACTCAGGACCTCGCCAGGTTGTTTTGGTACTTGTCTGTCGTGCGGAGGAGTCGCGGGTTATTTACTGCATGTGGCAAGAAGTTGAATTCACTTGAAGGGATGCAAAAGTGCTTGCAATAAAAGTCTGGACTCAAAAATTTTGCTGCTGATTTTTGCTAGCTGGTACCTCTGTTCAAAAAACCCCACTTAATTTGTTGTTGACTGTTTAAGGAGAAACAACTGATAGTCAAATGACATTTTCTTCTTTCACCACCCAAACCCGGCATCAAAAATTGAGATTTAGTTGGGAGAACGGTGAGGGACGCCCCTGACATTGGGGCACCAATCCAGCATTTACGGCTGGCTCTGCTCTTAGTCTGCTCACTCTTGCTTTGCCGAAAACTTCACCTTCTACCCATGACGTGGTGTAACAAAACGTGGCCTGTGAGCTGCCCACCGCGAGCCCAAAGGGGTTAGGACCAGCTTTAATTTCCTCTGCATTAAAAGCCACCGTTGCTTTGGACCAACCGCTCCTTCCTTCATCCCTGTAAGCTAATCACATCTACCTTGCTTTCTGGATGCATTTCATCCTCGCAGCACACTTATGGATCCTTAAATATTATTTGGATGCAGGGCAGAGTGCTGGCACTGCCCTGAGAGAGCTGAAAAGGAGGCGCTGACCCCCATCCCTCCTGCCAGCACGCTAGAGATTCATTAAAGTCAGCAGCAAATTAATTTGCCAAATTGCCTGCTGCTCCCCATCCAGCTCGATGATCTACGGGCGCTGCCACTGGGCACGAGCTGCTTTGCCACGACCGCGACCAAGGCAAAACCACTGCAAACAGCCCAAAAAAGCCACAGTGAAGTGAGGATTTCTTGATGTTGGAGCAATCGAACTGTCCTCGCAAAGCTCCCAAACAGGGCTCCTATGCTGTTCTGGCATCCTGTAGCTGCCAGCCCTGCTTGCAAGAGTAATTAGCTGTCGTTTGCCAGCTCCTCATCAGCATGGGCTGCTGCCTGCTTTGCGCGGAGCTGTGCCGAAAGGCTGCGAAGCCCTTGGATTCCTAGCCTCCGTGCACCTTGTACCAGCGCCATCATCAGCTCTGAACATCCAAAAACCGAGCAAAACCTCCCCTCTAGCTTTTTTTGCTACCTTTCTCTTTGGTTTTATCACTGGTTGCATGTGGGTGGAGATGGGAATTCTCCTAAACGTTTAAAAAAATGGCATTTTAAGGGTGATTATTTAGCCCAATTACCTTCAACAGACAGCTACCATTACAGAAGGGGTATCTGAAAGCATATTTTGCACCGGGTTGGGGCAGCACTAACCCTGGCTGGGGCACTGTCACCGTCACAAAGCATTTTTTTTTTTTTACATTTTTGAAGGTGCCATTGAGTAAGATTTTACAGGTGTCACGAGACACCTCCCGCACCTCGAGGGGTCTCCAGCCTTTGCCCACTCAGCTACAATCTGCTGCGGTTTTAAACCTGTGCCAGATTTTCTGGTTTTTTTTCCACCTTCTGATGTTCTTTTATTTTACTTCAGTTTACTCCCCACACTGAACTGAAAGGAAAAGTGGCAGCTCTGCAGGAAAGAAACTAAAAGCGCCGACATCTACCAGGGCCAAACCTCGCCGTTCCTCCACTGAAAGCAGCAGCTCCCCAAAGCACCACAGGGCATCACCCACCACCGAGACCAACTCATTTTCCGAGTGAAGGCAGGAACCTCCCTGCTTCTTGGTTTTAGTTCAAAAATCATGCACCGACGTACCCACTGAGTGGGTATTTTCCACCCTGTTAGTAGCAAAGTGCATGAACCCTGGTCGGACAGGCAGGATTTTGGAGTGCTCAGTGTTGTTCCTACCAGGCAGGTTTTATTCTTTTTTGGTCCAAATAAGGGTGTCAGGATGAGTACTGTAGTGCAGGGATTTGTTCCAGCTCTCATTCATGCTCCTGGTCTCGGCACATCCCGGTGGCTGAGGCCAGCCCAGCTCATTGCACCGCAGGCAGAGAGGGTCAACACCAGCACTGGCGAGGCAAGCAGGCTCTCCTGAAAACTGTTTTTTCTTCCTCAAACCCCAGGTATGATGTGGCATCCAGAAGGGATAACAGAGCTGTGCCGTCAGCCCCTTGTAGCCGGCGCTGCCGGTCAGTAGCCGGCTGGAGGGTGGGAATCCCTCGCACGGGGCTGGCTGGCTTTTCATGCCATCCTATTGCTTTTGCTAAAAGCCGTCGCTAAAAATAGGCAGCTCAGCTGCAAACTCCTTACTAAATATATACTGAAAACCATAAAAATATTACAGACAAAAAAGAAAATAGCAAAGAGCCACGTTTCCCGTGGGTTTGGGAGCTGGGGTAGTCACATTGATCTCAACAGCAGCTGCAAGACCTGGCTGGGAAAGGAGCCTTAATACACTCAAATTAAATGTGGTTTTTTATTTCCTTAAGCAAACATTATGAGCTAGGTTTGTGCCCGTGGGCTCCCATCACACCACTTCGCCGGGGTGAAGGACCGTAATCCTCAGCGATGCTTACAGCCACAGATCCCAGCCCCCATCCACAGGGATTTTTTTTTTTCATTTCTTTTTCCAACGGCCGTATTTTTTCCTTTTTAAATGCCCGATGTCCAAGATGGTGCTTAAATCTCCTGAAAAAGCAGCTTGCGGGTTGTCAGCAAATAAATAAATAAATGCACCCGAGTGGAAAATGAGCCTGTTTCCATGGAAACGGGTTCGTTATCACGCCAGCATCCCATCGCTCCCGCCAAACAGGGGCAAGGCAGAATGGGTGCCTCCATACCCGTATTTCACTTCTGTAGCAGTCGAGGAGGGTGTTAAATCTGTTGCTCGTTTTAACCTTGTGTAGCCCTATTCAGCCATATTTCATCCCAAAAGCAGCGCCGCGAGCAGAGCCAGCCCTGGCTCCCCCCGGCAAATCTCATTAGCAGGGCAATGCAAAGCTTAAGGAAAGGGAGGAAGCTGCAGCAAAGATTTTTCTCTTCCCTCGTTTTGCTGGGGCATTAAATAACGAGCTCAGTGCTGGAGCTGGCTCGAGAGGTCCCCTCCCTCCAGCTCATGCTGCCAGGGCTGCTGGTGGCTGCAGCCCAGACCTCATGAATATCAGCAGCCCATGGCACGTTTTCCCATGAAGTCTGCAAGCAATAAAGGTTCTGAGGCTTTGGGGGAAACCTCCTTCCCAAGAGGCACGTGCAGACGCAGAGAGGAGCCGAGGAGGAGGGGATGGCTGCGATGGAGCCAGACGGTTCCAGCCACATGGGGACATTTGGGGTCTTGCAGAGCTGTCCCCTTTTGCCTGGAGAAGTCACCGTGCTGTGGGCATCACGAGGAAGTGAGAATCTCAGCTTGTTGTTTTCTCATGGGCATCCTAACGGTTCAGAATGAAGGCAAATAGCAGCCAACCTCAACTTCCTTCTGTTGTTGTTTTTTTGTTTGTTTTTCTTTTTTTTGAGTCATTTGTTTGAGGTTTTTAAAAGAAATTATTCAGGTGAAGGGCCAGCCATCAAAGAGCACAGCGTGAGATACCTGCTCTGGTCACTCTTGCCACCCTTCATAGGCAACAGTGGCTACTTTTGGCCATGGAAAGGGAGCATCATTTCA
>NW_009697536.1:7831-12715 GCF_000703405.1 Apaloderma vittatum | reverse complement strand
AGGAATGCTGATCCCTGTGCTGGAGTTCAGAGGTTTAACAGAACCATCGTTTCCTTGACGGATGAAGCCGGAGATTTCCAGCATGCCCAAAAGTGGTGCCACCCTTCTGCTTAGCCCCAGGGCCTTCCTGAAAAGAAAAGCTGCCATTTTGGGGAAAAACCCTGGGGAAAAGCGTTTATTGTTACTGCATAAGGGATAAACCCAGCAGTTTGCGCAGATCAGGCACTGGGAGGACGGGTTCCCTTGGAGCTTGGGCAGCTGCTGGGGAATAAGGATGCCCAAACACATGGTCCAGCAACCCAAGCAAAGAAAGATGCAGCTGAGCATCCCCGTCTTCCCATGGCCTGGGTTTTTCATCCAGATTAAACCCACCCATCGTTTCGCTGACTCATTTCTGACCTCTGGCAGCCTCTTGCCGTGCTCTCCATGCCTGGGCAGGCTCAGGGTGATGCTTCCCGGGGAAAAGAGGGGACAATGTCTGCCCATGACACACACAGATGGGCTCCTCCTGCTCTGGCACGGAAAGAAAAAGGCCTCAGCTGTCACGTTTCGGTGTGACACACCAGAAGGGACAGATAAGGGCGCACGTCCTGTCACGCCAGCCCCAGCAGCGCGTTTCGGGCTCTCGCACAGCAACGGGTTGAAGCACAGGCTCCGCTTCTGCGGTCCCCACCGGGGCTGAGCACCTCACCGAAAACGAAAATGATTCAAGGGTAGTTTTTCGGTTTAGTTGAAGGAAACGTTAAAACACACCCAGAGGCCAACGGGCGGTTGAAGGCTCACTGCGGTGCACGTGAGCAAAAGGAGCAGGAACTCCAAAAGCCTCTGCCTTGAAAATCTCCGGGTGGGTTTGCAGTAAAACCTTGGCAGTAAAAGGACACGGCTGCTCCCCTGTTCACATTGCACATAGCTTTCACCCTGCCCAGATTAAAAAAAAAAAAAAAGAAAGAAAGAAAAAGCAATCTCAGTTGTATTTTATTTTTATGAAACGTGCCCACGAGGTGAACACGCAGCTTCAGAAGTTCCCTAAAATCACCAGCGCTCCCCAGAAAACCAGGTTTTCTCAGCAATGCCCCTGTAGGTGCCTCCTGCAAAGTGGTCCCCACGCCGCCTAGGGCATCCCCAACCTCCCCGTTGGGAAGTGGAGATGTCTCTGCCGTCTTTGGAGTCCTCCAGATAGACCAAAGAACTTCCAGCATGCAAACTGCCCAGTAAATACAGAAAAGAGAAGGAGGAGGGAATCAGGCGGAGAGAAGGGTTGAGGAGGGATGTAGAGATGGGTCACGCTTTGCCCTGGGGTTCTGCAGGTATTTTTAGTGGAGGAGCTCATGGGAGCCCGCTCGACCGTCACCCATGGGTGCAGAACACGTCTCCCCATGCGCCTGCAGCCCCCACAGCAGAGCTGTCACCTTCCTCTTCCCCCATATGGGGGCTCCCCCGTGTTCCCGTGCCCTCCCATGAGTCAGCCAGCCAGATTTCTTCCCGTCAGGTCCACAAAACCCTGGAAAAACTGGCTGCTAAGCCTTGGGGCATCGCAAGCCTGCAGGTTTCTCCCACGCCAGAGGGTCTCTGCCCTGTATGGTGGCCAGCCCAGGCTGGAAGTCAGCGTTAATATCTGCAGCAGTGGATCTTTTAACATCTATTAAAACACCACAGAGATATCTTTGAGAACACTTTGCTATATTATTTTGCTTTTCTACTGCAGCAATGACCAAGGAAAGACTAGTTCTTCTCCTGCAATGTGACATACCCACGGCATACAACACAGCAAACCCTTTCTTTAGGATTATGGTCAGCCTGGCAAAACACTTGCCAAGGGCACGAATTATTCCCAGGCTGGAATGGCCCTGATTTAACCACGTCAGAGGCAGCTGGTGACAACCCAGCACAACCAACACCCACACACTCACGGAGCAGCAACCGCATGGTAAAAGCGCGAGTGTACTGAACAAAATGCAAAATTCCTCTTGAAACCCTGATTGGCTTTTGATGATCAAACCCCACCCCAAGAAGCCCCTTTCCTCCTGACGGAGCAGCAGCAGACTTTGTCCCTCCCTTCACAGGTGAGTTTGGGCAGGTTAGTTTTACCCTACTTGATGGTGTTTTGTGGCAATAGTTGACAGGATTCTGCTGTAAAGGAGGCTCTAGGTCTAGGAAGCATGCACCACCTCCCAGCTGGCCAGAAAAAAGAGCAGAAACCCTCAAATAAAGCTGTTTTTTTCCCCATGGAGAGACCTCTACAAAACCCAACCCACCCTTTCTTTAGAAGCATCATCACGCCTGTGATTTCTTGATTTCTTCACGTCTTGAATCCTCCCCCCAAACCAACTCAAATTGACTCCGAAATAAATTCTTTGCACACGAAATCCCAGTTCCCTGCCCCTTGTCCCAGGGAAAAAAAAAGGGGGGGAGATGGTTAAAGCTGTCAAAGAAGCAATGAGCTCCTCTACAGGGAAAAGGAGCTCAACATCTGTTCATACAGCTCTGAACTCCTGACCCTTAATTAAAGGAAGCAACCAAGAGCTATTATTTCGTGTTAATTAACTGATCCATTCTTGGGTTTCAGTTTTTAACATCCTGCTTGCCAGGGTCAGGAGAAAGACCTTTAGGGGAAGGTACGAAATGAGGTTTGAGAAGAGGGAGGGAGCGCTGTGAGGTGCGGGCGCTTCCCCTGGCGTCACGTTTGCGAAAGGATTTGGGTATTTGGGCTGTGTCCACCCCGCTCCCCAAAGGACAAACCTTCCCCAATGATTTCACCTGAACCAAACCTTTATTAGGATTTTATTTTAAGTAACACTCACACGAAGCCCAACAAACCTTCCCAGCCTCTGGGAATCACCTGAGTTACATCAGCAAAGAAACAACCCCGTTAACCATCCTATTAGCTTAAGTCCCCCCTCCAGGGATTACCTTAGACTGCTTTAATTAGGTATTCACTGTACAAAAGAATTAATTAATTAGTGATAAGCACCTGAACCACATTACTCATAAGGCTCTATTTCAAGCTTCAAATACATCAAACAGGTCACAGCCTATCTGCTATAGTAGAGCAAAGCCTCGGTGCTGCTCCTGGGTATTTCTCCTCCCATCCCTGGAAGCAAAGTAGAAAAGCTGGGAGCTTCTTCTTCTTTTTTTTTTTTTCTTTCCCCTTCCTTATCTCTTTTTCAGGTTTTTCACAGCATCCAAAGCCAGTGCCTTTAAAGCTGCTACTCAAATCGCGAGTGTACGCATGGAAACAGGAGAGATTTGTAATTATTTTCTGAGGTTTGGTGTGCTTTAGGCACAAGCTGTAGGGTAAAACCCTGTATCTTGCAGCTACAGGTACCCTGCCAAGATTTCACTACAAAGCTCTTGCACTACAGCACCACTAAAATACCCGTTAACAGAGTCAAGCATTTGCTGATGGCCAGATCCCAAGCTGCAGGTGGAGGATCACCACTAAACGTGGGCGACTTTAGCAGGTTTCTGGGAGTAAAAAAAAAAAAAAAAAAGGCAAGAAAAAACCCCCTGTGCTATTCCGTATTTTCACGATAAATACTTTTTGAAAAGGAATTTACTGTGGCTTGTGCTGGCCCTGAGGTTTCATGGCCTGTGATTTTCGCACTGGCAAACTTGAGGCTACCAGGGGGATTTCTCCAAGCTGACAGTCCAGGGCAGAGATGCAGGATGGGATGCAGGACTAGATGTGGGATGGGATGTGGGATGGGATGTGAGATGGGATGCAGGTTGGGATGCGAGATGGGATGCAGGTCGGGATGCGAGATGGGATGCAGGGTGGGATGCGGGACAAGATGTGGGATGGGATGTGGGAGGGGATGTGGGACAGGATGCAGGACGAGGTGCAGTATGGGATGCAGGACGGGATGTGGGATGGGATGCAGGGCAAGATGTGGGATGAGATGCAGGGTGGGATGCGGGACAAGATGTGGGATGGGATGTGGGAGGGGATGTGGGACAGGATGCAGGACGAGGTGCAGTATGGGATGCAGGACGGGATGTGGGATGGGATGCAGGATGGGATGCAGGAAGGGATGTGGGACGGGATGCGGGACGGGATGTGGGATGGGATGTAGGACGGGATGTGGGATGGGATGTGGGATGGGATGCAGGACGGGATGTGGGACGGGATGCAGGATGGGATGTGGGATGGGATGTGGGATGTGGGACGGGATGCGGGACGGGATGTGGGATGGGATGTGGGATGGGATGTGGGATGGGATGTGGGATGGGATGCAGGACGAGATGTGGGATGGGATGCAGCACAGGGTGTGGGATGGGATGCGGGATGGGATGTGGGATGGGATGCAGGACAAGATGCAGAGCCCTGGTGATGTTGCAAACCAGGTTAGCTGGGGCTGCCTGGGGAGAAGTAGGTTGCTCCTCCATCCTCGGTCGGTGAGCTGACCCATATTATCTCAATTAAATTTAACTTCTGCGGCCCGCTGCTGCCGCCTCTTTTGTTTTTTTTTTTCCTCCTGTAACCTAATGCATTTCAGTCTAAAGTAGAACCCGGTTACGGGGGCAGCGAGTACGCCTGGGTCCTTTGCGATGCGGTGGGGAGAGGAGGGCATGGCCGTGGCAACAGAATTGGGACGTGGAGGGGGATCGAGAGAGGCGACAGCTTCCCTTTGCTCAAGTCCTGACCCACCTGCATTTCTCCTGACCACGACACTCCAGCAAAACAGCAAAATTTACTTTTTCTCTCCCGAACTGCGCCCTCAGAGCCTTTCCCATGCTGTTCCCCAGCCTTGCTGAGCTCGTCCCTGCCTTCATCCCCTCTCTCTGGCGAGCTCATTGCTCACTAACCTCCTCATGCAGCGTCTTAGTTTTCCAGAAAGCCCTAGACCAGCCCTGGTTTCCCCTTAAAACGCAGGCAAAGCATCC
>NW_009697536.1:0-7813 GCF_000703405.1 Apaloderma vittatum | reverse complement strand
GCTGAGTCAACGGCCCTGCTTTTCCCACCCCCCATTCTTCTATATCGTGAAATGACACATGCTCAGCAAACACCGATATTACGCAGACAGGAGGAGAAAGCCACCCCAGAGCTGCGAGCCTGGGCGGTGTTTTTACACTTGCAATGTCGAGTATTGTGAGAAGGAAAAAAAAAAAAAGAAAAAAAGAAAATAAAAAAGAAAATTAAAGCCGAAGAAATCGTGCAAGCCTCGGATTAAGCAGGACAAGGCGGCATTGCCCATGCTGGCTCACCCTCCCCTCCCATCCATCGATACCTCCAGAGATCAAACCATCCTGGCCATGCTGCCAGGTCCCACGTGCTTCATTTATCCCCCCTCCTCATGCCCGCTCCCAGAGCTTCAATCCTTCTGCCGAACGAGCCAGGTCTGTAGCCTTTGGGCCCCTTTTCTTTACGAGCTCCTTTCCCAAGAGCAAGAGCCTTTCCCTGCCTACCTGGCTGCCGGGAAAGCTCAATGCGGGGCTGCGCGGTCGCTTTCTCTCTTTTCTCCCGGCGTGAGTGACAAAAATCAATGAGGGCAGCTCCTCTTCGAGGGGCTGGGTTTTGGTTCTAGGTAGGATGGAGGAGCAGCATCGATTCACAGCCAGGCTTTTACATCGATTAATTGAAACAAACACCAGCACAGAGCACTTAGATTTAGGCTAGAAAAGAATTTAAATCAGTGCCTCCCTTATTTGCTGCTTATATCTCTTCAAAAAGCCTGGGTCACTGCACTAAAATCATCTTTTTATCCACCCTCCCTGTCACGGCGCAGGGTGCCCCGGCGCTGGCGTTAGGCGGGGAGCGAGGGAAGCACCGGACATGAATACAAACCCTCCAAGCGAGGATGCAAGGCTGAGCAGCAATTATATTAAATAAGCTGATAAATAATGCAACGTCTTTTTTTGACGGTACCAACCTGGCGAGCGCCGCACAAACACCATCGCATCTCCACCATATTAAAAATACAAAGGATGAAGCGCAATCGGGCCAGCGTGACTTGAATAATTGAACCTAAAACCCTTCTGAAACGCTGCCCGCCAGACCATTGCCTCTTCGCAGGATCCTGCACAAACCCATGGAACTCCACCAGACTTGGTCAACGTTCAACGATTGCCCATCTGAGGTGAGAGACCTCCACTTAGGTACTTTCCAGCAGCCCTGAAGACCAATTAGAGAAGGTCCAAGTAGATTTACAAATTGTGGATGGTTGATGACCCCTGTTAAGGACCCCAAGCCACCGCAGACCCAGCAACAAAAGGCACGTAGAGGTGTGGAGAAGACCTGGCCACGTGAAGACCTGGCCATGGTTCTGCTTGACACCCTGGGGGGGCACCTGGACCCACACAGACTGGACACAGACCTGGACACCCACACAGACATATGATGTCCATGGGGACAGCACTGATCTGCTCATGGTGTTGGCCCTGCTTTGAGCAGAAGGCAAGACCAGAGACCTCCAGAGGCCGTCTCCAATCTAAACGAGAACGCTGCTTCATTACTGAAATCCCTGTTTGCTCTCTAGAAAGCCCTGGAGAGATCTGAGAAACATCATGAAAATGAAGGCGAGGTGGCACAAATCTTTGGGCAGCTCTCCCCATGGCCACAAATTCTCGGGACTAACACATCCCAGCCTGGTGAAGCCAAAACTGCAGCCAGAGACTTCTTCTAAAACACACCTTCACAGCAGAGGCAGATCTGCCCGAACTCGATCTGCAGAACCAGCCAGCCCACTCCTTTATCCCCACTCAGGCTGTCACAGAGAGGTAACCCCCTTCCCATGCTCTTCATCCAGCTCCTCCTAAAAACGGGTCAAATTCAAGAGCCAATACAAGCAGAAGGAGCTCTTGGAACCAATACAACCGCAATGCAAGTGAGATAAAACTGCAGGATGTGCCAGTGGAACATCCTCCAGAGTAGGTAAGGAAGCCAAAACCCTACTATGAGGACAAACCCCAACTTCACTGTATGTGGGGAGCCACGGGTGAGGAAGCCTCCACCATGCAAACACGATGGTGAGATGTTTTCTGCACACCGACTGGGACCTCGGGAAGGAGGGCTTGTCCCTCTAAAGGATCTGCTGTGCTGCAGCAGCTCAGGGCTTACAAGAGCCTCACTGCAAGGTGGAGGGGAAGTGCCAACCCGAGATATTGCTCACAAGCAGCTGTGCTTGAAGAAGCAAAGAGCACAGCTCTGCTCAAGAGAACCCTTATGGAGATCACGAGAGGTCTGGTTTGGTCAGATAAGAAGAAAGAGCAGGAAATGTCACGAGGTCAACAACTAAGTAGTGAAAGATTGAGTTCGTTCACCTCTACGGTGACTAATGAGCTTTGTGCAGCTCCTGGTATGCTGAGGCCACAGTTTGGGGCTCCCCAAGGTTGCAGAGAAGAAATACGCCATGATAATCCTCCTCCTAAAAAGCACCAGCACTAGGGCTGCCTGTAACCCCCACTATAATGGCTTAGAAATGGGCACCAAGAATTTCTCCTGGTGCTTTGGTCCTCAGAAGACTGAGACCAAGGTCTTGGTGTCCCTCCATCCGAGATAACCCTTGCAAGAGGCAAAAGGCAGAAAGAATTTGGCAGGAGGATTTGGGCACAGCAAGGAAATGGTGCCCCTGAGCTTCATGAGTGCAAAGAGCTCTCCAGGGACATTTAAGCTTCCCCGAAAGCCATAAACCTCAACAGGCTGGGTGTGGCCTATACCTAAGGTGCCACTAAAACTGTATTGACCTGAGAAGACATCTGAGGACGCTGAGCACACACTAATCCCCATCAGAATGGTGTCTGCAGGTGTGAACCAAAAGAAGCAGCATGAGACAAGTTGGCCTCTTCAAGTCATGCCCCATGTATCTCCGGACCCTCAGTGTCCCCTGTGTGCACAGCCTGTTCCTCCCAAGGTCTACTTGAGGAGGAACACATCGAAATGGAGAATAAACTCTTACCAAGTTGATTTCTGCCTTGAAACTGCTCACATGTCACCTTCCTCCCACTGATGGCAGCAGGGAGAGCAAGCTGGAGCCCTAGTCCCCTCTACCCTGACTTGGCTGGCAACCAGCATCATGCTCTTCTCAGTCCCCACGGGTGATGGATAACTCACTGTGGATGGTTTGAGGCAATCCAGCCCCACGGCAAGGGTTGGGGATCAGCCCTTCAGAAAACCTAAACCCACTCGATGCTGTCCAGGAAAGAGACAGACAAACCCGGAGCTAACAGCTCGTCTCATGGGGGCTCCTCAGCCCAGCCCTACCCCAAACTGGGCATCACAGCTGCAAAATAACAAAGCCCTAGCAGTGCTGCTGCATGCAAAGACACGTCAGCACCGCCCTGGCATTCCCCGGTGACAGCGGGATCGTGAAGGCAGGTTTCCAGCACCCCTGTCACGTTCCAGATCCATTCCCCGAGTCCTAAAATCCCCTCCCTTCCCTGTACCCACTCCAAAGCCAAACCAAAGACACCAGGACCGAAAAAGAATTCAGTCTATACCAAGCATCTTTCATCTGACAGCAGCCTGTGCCTTCTCACCCGAAATGTCCCATAAATCACAACTCCTCCAAAGCTAAAGTGCAACGGGCTCAATCTGCAGGAGTTCATGGCTGTGAGAGGATTTTAAGATGACTGAAGCCTGAAGCATCCTTTCAGTATCCCCCTTAAGGGGACCACACCTCGGCACAAATCCTGCCCTTGCACAAACATGGGTCTGGACCAATGCTGGCATTCACTGCCATTTGGCTCAAAAACCCAAACCGCTGGTGAATCCCTCCCCAGTCTGGTTTCAGAGCCCCGAGGAGGTGCAGGACCAGGACAGCCCTCTCAGTCACTGTGCTGGGAATGCTGCAGGGACTGATCTGGCCACAGGATCCAGGAGGAGGAGGAGGAGGAGGAGGAGGAGGAGGAAGGGGGTTTTCTCAGCCCTGACTTACTCCGGGCATAATTAAGTCTGTGTCTCTGCACAGAGGCGCTGATGGTGGCACGGGGCACCGACGTCCCCGCAGTCCCCTGCTGCAGCTGGTGGCTTGGTCACAGCAGCTGGGGCCACAGCAGCCAGGCTTTGGGGCTGGGGTCCAGCAGCCCTGGTCCAGAGGATGCTGGAGGCAGCAGGATGATGCTGGGGTTTGCAGTGGCATCCCTGAGCAGCTCCAAGGCTTGAGCAAGGCTGCTCCTTCCCACCCAAGTTTCTCCCTCTTTCAAACCGACCTTCCTGGCCAGGAGAGCCATTCTGAAGGAGCATCATGGGAAGGACAGAACCAACTTTCCTTCCCAAAGCCCTCAGGAGAGCAAGCGAGGGCAGGATGATAAAATGTTACGACAAGATACCGACTCAACTAAAGGAGTTTATCCACCCCATGGGGTGCCCTGCCATGCCGGGGACAGCACTTTGGGGTTCACAAACAACCAAACCCTCCTTGTATGTCAGCAGGCTTTGGGATGCTGGATGAAAGCACAACTTGCCCCTGGAGACCTCCTCGCGATCCTGGGACCCGCCAACCAGCAATGCCTGGACTTTCCCTTGGATAAACTAATTAGCCCGACCTATAGCAATAACAACAGAAAACAGGGGGAGAAACTTGCTGCGTGAAAAGCGTGAAAAGGGAAGGATGAGATAGGGTGAAAACTAATTGTGTTTGGTAAGATAAGCAGGTCCTGGTGCAGCTGCTGCCCAGGAATTGTGGAAGGTTTCCCAGCTGCATGGGAATAGCAAAGTGGTGACTTTTTAAAGGTTTAGTGCGATGCCATTTCAGGGATTATTTATTTATTTTTTTCCCTCCTGTGAAAATTTGGGGTTGGTGTATGAAGTCCGTCATACCTACACAAAACGCATGATTTTAGACTTCAGCCTCAGCCTGGCTGCATCCTTACCCAGCCTGCATCTAGCTCCCGCTGCCTTCCAGCCTGCGAAAGCATTGGTGATTCACTTCCGTGGCTCTGATTGAACACATCATTAATTAATCGCTGGCCTGACCCAAAGCCCAGACTCAACAGACACCATCTCAGAGACTTCAGATGGGTTTTGGAGCAAGCCTTACTTCTCCAATGGAGCCAAATCCCTATCCTGGAGCCCATCCTTCTCCCCAGCTCAGACCTGCCTCTAAACGGGGCTGGTGCCAAATGGCTCATGCCAAGCGCGTGCAGAGAGCCGGGAGAGACAGCCAACGTTCCCCCGCAGCCATCACGCGCTTCCCCACGAGCAGCAAAAGCAGGAGCCCCCCCTTTCACTTTTTCCCATGAGTTTTGTTTTTTTTTTTCAGGAGGCAAGGCTTTAAAGGGACTGGTTTTGGGGGTATTTGCACTGTGCAAGCAGTAGCCGAAGATAAACATGTGCGCTGAAGGGTTGAAGCCCCACTGGAAGTGAGCAGGCATTAAAACCATGCAAAGGCAAGTAAAAAAATCCTCTTGCCGATGACCCACGCCCTGCCCCACAGCGTGGGGTGGCATCTGCTCTGCCCTTCGTCCCACTCCTCATCCCAGAAGCCGCTGTGACCCCACCAAGCGGCTGAGTAAGAAACCAGAGAGGGAGAAACAGTGAGAAAAGAGTTCCAAATGCAAGGAAAAATTGGAAACCCACCCCAATCCCTTCGCTAGTTCCTTCCACTTCTGCACCGGCAGCACACGTAGGAATGGAATGCTGAGAACTGACACAACTCATGCCGAAAATGGTGCTTTTTCCCCACGGCAAATCCCTTATTCCCAACCCAAAATGGGGCAATGGGCTGGCGGGAGGGAGCAGCCTCATGCAGCGTGCCGGCTTCAAGCATCCCAGCACCGACGCGTGGGACAGAGAGGCACGGCAACCCCAACAATGATTTTCGGGGGCACAGGGGATCTGTGGGGCTCTGACACCGGCTTGCCAGCCCTAATTACTATGGTAACAGCCTGCGCCAGTGCCTGGCTGTCCTCCTTCGGTGACTCACTGGGTTTCAAAAGAAGCAGTGATGCCTCGGCTGCTGCCATTCGGAGGCCAAAGCGCTGGAAGCTCAGCGGGTACCTCTGCGCCTTTGGGGCCACTGGGTCGGAAGGCATTGCCCACCCTTGCAGAGTGCCTGTTTTCCGCCTCGCAGCCACCCTGGCACGGAGTGGCAAAGCAGCAGGCTGGCTTAGGGATTAAAAATAATAATAATAATGGAGATTTGTCACCAGCTCACAGCTATCAACCCAAGGGAATCTCATTGAGGGTCCCACTGTGATTACCTTTGCCTGGTTTCAGTATCCACGACTGCAAGGAGAAAATGCAATGAGCATCCTTAACGCTGGTACATGCAATGCTGACAGTTCCCGGGGAGTTTGGGAGAGAGGATAGGCATGTGTAGGCACTGTGGTAGCAATGGGGGAAGCCTGTGGGTCCCCCCCACGCTAAAGATGCTCCATTCTGGAGGTGAGGCTGGCTCCAGTCATCGTCTATGCCATGCTGAGGCTGCCAACCTCGTGTCACAGGGCAGCAGCCAGCAGCACGTGATGCCAGTGGCAGCAGGCAGCAGCCCCTGCCTCCTCTTGCGAGTAAATGTAAGGCTGAAAAAGCCCCCAAAAAGCAGCAAATGTGGTCCCAAGGGAGCAGCATGGCTGATGCCCGGCCTCTTGGGGCCAACATGGGAACTGGGGTAGGATGGGGCTGAGACACGTGCCTCCATACCCCACAGCACGGGGTGAGAAAAGCCCCATGATAACCCCGGGAGCACCTCGAAACATCCTCCTAGAGAAAGGCTTCAGCCCGGGGCTTTCCTGGCAATAATTAATTGAGTCATATTTCAATCCAGCCAGCGGCCATATGGTAGAAAAGAAGATTAAAATCGCATGCTCCAGCTGCATTCAGGGAAATCCAGTTATAAGGAAAAAATCCTCCATGCCTGGCCCCAGCCTGCTGCCAGGGTTACGTGCCGCTGCCACCCGCACAGCCCTGGCCGCTTTCTCTCTCGTGCCTGGGGAACACGGATGATGGCTATTCAGTAATTTAGGGGCCCAGAGGAAAATTAGAAAATAAATAAGATATCAGACCTGCCTTGCGGGCAGCAGGTACAGCAGTGGCAGGTAATACATGCCCCTAGTCCTTACCCTCTAGGGTAGCACACTTCAAGTTCATTTGTAACTCATTAGTAATGGGTGGAGGATCATTGTGTTTTAAGATTTTCCTGAAGTATAAATGCATTTTCCAATGAGGAGGCTAGAAGGCAAAAGTTTTGGGGGTTTTTTTTCTGGCTGGATTTCCTTCTCTCTGGAGCCAGCGAGCCCCAGACCAGCTTTCCCTTAGTGCATTTTCCCAGCCCAGCGGTGATTTTCCCAGGGTTACATTACGTGGAGACCTCGCCCCACAAACCACCACTGGGAAAAATAAGAATTTTGATGGAGACAACAGGGAGAGGGCTGCCACCGCAGGGATGGCGAGCTGGGTGCCCCTCTGCCTGCACGGCCACCGCCCCCGAATCCCACCCCTCTCCGTGCCCCAAGCCAGGCTGGGGGCAGATCCATCCCAGCTGAGATTCCTGCAGGGATTTGGGGTTGGGTAAGTCTCGCCTTCCCTTCCCAGGGAAGAAAAAAAAAATATAAAGAAAGAAAGAACACTATGTCTCATTCATCCACGGGGAAAAAAAAAAAAAAGAAAGCCTTTCCTGTGATGGCAAATCCGTTGATTAACGGAGGATCAAACCTTCTAAATCAAACCTTTGTTGGGGGACTGAACTCTTGGTACGAGGTACCTTTCCCCGGCATGGGGACCCTCGCACTGCCCCCCCTTAAGATGCCATCGCCCCCCGAGACTGCGGGGTCCCAGCGTGGGGCGAGGGGAGCAATGCGGGGATTGGTACC
>NW_009697535.1:0-741 GCF_000703405.1 Apaloderma vittatum | reverse complement strand
CACATGTTGGAGAAAAGAAGTCTTTGAATCCAGTCGCACCTGTTCTTTGTTTTTGACCAGTACCATTATGCCCATCTCCTCTGATGGTGGCCTCCCCCACGGCAATAATGACAATGAGCAGAGAGCTGGCAAAACAGGGACACGCAGCCTGATCTACACGTTTTTAACGAGCAGCTGGGATGGAAGAGCTTCCGTTTTGTTCCTCATTCCCATAGTTGATTTGTTTTTTCTCCTCTGCTGACTGGTTAATACAAAACACATAACTAGGCTCTGCATCTGCCAGTTACTTAAAACTAAAATAGCAATTAAAGGGGGAAGAAGAAAAATAAAAGGGAAACCTTTGACAAGTTATCATTGTTTACTGCTGGGAGACAGTTAACCAAAGTGAGCGGGAGCTGTGGGAAGCCAGCTAGCCATCTTTCAAAACAGCAGTCCTTGTCACACATTGCAGATGTCACTCCTTTCTTTGGTTGGGATGTTTTCTTTTATTTAATGGTCTCTGCTAAGCAGAGTGTTTGCTTATTTGTTTGTTTTTCTGCTGTGTTTTTAGTTTCTGATACTTGTCTCATCATGAATATTTCTTACCACAGTGTGTCTTCTGTGACAAAGAAAGCCATTCCCTATTGGCTTACACAAGTAGCGGTGCATCATCTATCTTTCGAGGACAGTGTGAGGTACTCAGCCATACCTGTCTGTCTTTCTGCTGTTTGTCTTGCCATCTGTCTAGTTCTCACATGTAAT
>NW_009697534.1:986-14876 GCF_000703405.1 Apaloderma vittatum | reverse complement strand
TGTGTAGCCAGCACCGTGTTCTTTGAGGCTGCCTTCCTCATGGAGACGAACTTCACTGAGAGCAGCAATGTTGATATTGAGTTGTGATAGTTTGTGGGCAATTAGAGCAGAACAACGTTCAGGACACCCACTATCCACAGTATCAAGTATGGTTCTAATATTCCAACATGCAAGTGTCAATCTGAACACATCTTTGGAGGCAGGTGCATGTCTTTGTCTCTTTGTGTTTGTTTGACTGCATCAGAAGATGCCCGCTGGCCACAGTTAGCCAATCGAGTGGAGATGATCTTTGGTCAGGTCACCTTTTCTAGGCCCCTCTCCGTGTGGAGCAAGCAGTGCTCTCCTTGAAAAAGGCTGCTTGGTCATTCAGGATGTTGCTGAACAAGACCCTCATCTCCAGGATCAGTCTCGAGCAACCAATGTCCTGAACCACCTGCACGCAGGGATGGGTCTGTGGCTTCCAGTGCACCTTATCACCTGCTGTTTCGTCCCTCGCCTGTTGCTACAGGACTTTACAAACGTGGCTGTAACCTTCAAGCCTGTGCAATGGATTTTTTAGGTGAGGCTCAGTGTGCACAGAACTGGTCCCACCCTTTACTCCTAAGCTTCATCTGCCAGGGCTTAGAGAGCTTGGATGGTGACAGCAAAGTCCTCAGGACACAGGTTTAGGTAGAGTATCCTTCTCTTAGATGGATGGCCTCACAGGGCTAAATGAGCTCCATCTGCCCAGGTTTGGAGTTAGAGTTGTCCTTCTCCTAGGACAGTTGCCAGGCGGCTAGTGAGCCCATCCCACCCGAGGACACACTTAGTCTGACCCTTCAGTTGAGACAAGTCTGGCATGGGAGACCCTATCGGAGGCACATGCCACCGCCAGCATAGCTCGCAACCTCATAAAGGCACGCAAGCTTCTCCCCCGCAACGAGGGTGTCTGCCTAAAAAGAGTATAATTTCATTTAAAGGCTATGATAAAATATTTTATGATCTTTTTGTATTATACTGTGTATAGATAAATACAATTGAGTAAAAGCATAATACTGATAAAGACACACTGGAAAAGCTGCACGATTCAGGAAGCAACACTGTATTCCATCATTATTACAGAATCACAGAATGTTAGGGGTTGGAAGGGACCTCTGAAGATCATTTAGTCCAACCTTCATCCCAGCATACCTAACCACTACACTACAGCCTCAGCGTCCATACACTTCTTCCTTTAACCCATAAGGACAGAATAAAACGAAATGACAAACATAATTTAATGAAGCAAAGCTGTATCATCCTATGCATTCATGAGTATAAGAATTAAATCTCAGTTTGGCAACAATTTGCAATATAATGCCTTCACAGAGAAGAAGGAATGTGAAGAAATAAAAATTTTTGATACCTTCTATGGAAAAAAAATAAAATTCTGGCAGTAAACTAGAGAATTGATAAGTAAAGGAGAAATTAAAACTCAAGACCATTACTTTTCGATTCTGGGCAATTCTGTCAGTAAATTAATAACCTGATCTTTAAAGAAGAAATGGAAGTGTTAATGTGTACAATTCAGACGATTATTTTAATACTATAGGTAAATCTCTCAGTAAACTAGAAAACTGACACCTAAAAAAAAAAGTGAGAAAATATACAATTCAGACTATCACATTTATACTATAGCCTGTCCTATACTTTGAGAAAATAGTTATGATTTTATTCTCCTCTCCAACCTCTCCTCTCTCCTCCAAATTCACTGTAAAAGAACTGCTCTGACTAAAAATATAAAGCATACTGCCTTGTAACATATTGGCAATTATTTTTAACATTATCTTTTATTATTAAAATTTCTCATCAGTTCATAACTAAAACCCTCAGACTTACATCTTGCTCCCTCATAAAGGAAGAAGTCTATATAAAAGAGGGAAACGTGTGCTATATAGCTTACTGGCAAGCTCTAATTTATTAAAAAGCCTGCTTACACAATACCTTGCACATCCAAGAGACATGCACTATTTCTGACTCAAATACATTCTCCAGGTGCCATGCTTTAAAATGGGAGGACTACACACATTCCAAAAGCCAGGTACAACTAAGTAGTTATAGCTGTATAAATTAATTTATCCATGCAAGTGCACTGCCTGTGTCTTTTGTCCAGCTTCTATGAAGTGATCCCTAAAACTGTGTACTTTATATTTACATGCCATTTGTAGGATGATACATTTGGTGTGAAGGACAAGAGTAACTTTAGCAAAAGAGTTTGAATAAACTACCTAAAATGAATGAAAAGGATAGCCACGTTAGCATTAAATACTTAATAGTAAATAAAATAACCTTTCTGAAATAGAAAGTACCTTTCATATCTCTGTAACAGAGGAACTGCAAGAGCTGAGCACTTAAGCTGTAGAAATCAGGACCCTGCTATCTTAGAGCCTGCACACAAATATTTAAAGGCGAACTTAGATACAAATACAGATGCCTGGAACAGGTATTTTGTGTCACTGTTGGAAACAGCTTTTAGAAAAGATGAGTAAATAAATATTGGAATATTTGCTACAGAGGTTCTGATGGACTGCAACACTGTAACTGACTGGACATGGCAAACTGGGCTTACTTACTAACTTAGGAGTGCACCAATTTCCTTGTTTTGACACATCATTGAGCACACCTGCTCTTTGCCTGAATTGAAAGTCAGTTTCTACCTCAAGTGAACAACACTGAGGTGCCCAAATCCTGCCCTTGTGATACCCCACAGACAGAAGACTTTTCCAACCTTCTCCCGCACCATGCAAAGACTCCTTTCATCTACATAGACACCTTTTGTCGCTGTTAGACTTCCAGACACGGAAGGTATTTGTAAACAACACTAACTGCATTTTCTGAACATTTTGTTGCTTTATAAGCAAATAAAAGGGATATACGCATGTTTCAAGCTCCTCCCTGCTCTACTGTTCAGTTTCAGAGGACAATTCTGTTCTGATAATGATGATGAATCATACAAAACTCCAGAGACTCAAGTACACTTCAGAGCAGCTCGTAATGAAACTGAAGAACAGCAAATTTAGCTTACAAAACCTAAAGCTATATAAAACTATAGTACTGAACAACACAAACTGGTTGTATTTTCTTGAATTCTTATTAAAAAACCCCATCAAATAAAGCTTCATAATTGGTAATAAAAACTAGAGGTAGTTATAATGCATGTATACTCAAATAATCACCCCAGAAAACATACTGATGTAAAATTCAATTAAATAAGCTTACAACAATTAAAATGAACTTATGATTTACTTAAATTTAATTATTATTTCTCAATTATATTTCTACAGGAATAAATTAGTGTCTTATGGATGTCTCGATTGAAGCTCTCTAAACTGAGTATTTAGAAATAACAAGTCCTCTGTTACTAAATTTATAATTAAATAGCTTCTCACTCTAATTATGAGCTGGAAATAGTCCACAATATAAACATAGTTGTGAGTTCTTGATGACCTGAAGGTTTGAACATGTGATAATGCACCTACACGCTTCCTCTATTAATCACAATCTGTAGGCAATAAAGATCTCAAGCATAAAAAGATGTATTTTTCTTACTTTCCTCCCTCCAGCAACCTCCAACATGTTTTCTGCCTTGAGCTTTGCCTCGGGCAAAAATAAAGTCAAGTGGTCTCATACAAACAGTAAATGTAAACCCTCCGCTCAATTCCCTTTCAGTTTACAAATTGGAACTATATGCACGTTTTAACTCTCTTCTAACACAACTGCATCATCACCAAGAAAAATTAAGAATACAGCACAGCATACGTATGAGAAGAAAACTATTATTACTTTTTGGCCTCAAAAGAATGCTAACAACCTAGCAGGGTAACAATGCAGTTCTCAAAAACCAAGTATCAGCCACTTGAAAATAGCACTAAATCTTGCTCCAAGATTTATGAAAAACGTACAAAAGTCAGACTGCAAGGGGACAGTGCAAACTATAGGAACATTTCTCCGAAGAAAGCCACAGCATTAATAAATTTCACATTTATTAAGAGTAGTTTGTATTTACTATGCCATTTCTCAAAACCAGGCAGTGAGATGTAAACATTGAACATACAGAGAACAAGATTGCATTTTTGCATTCATCTCCTGCTTAGGTCATGGTCTTCTCATGATTATTTAAATTCCAGAGCGATACTTGGTTGACAAGGTACTGCAGTGCTGCAGGCTACAATCCTCACACAATGCCTACAGGGTTATTACAGTGGAGAAATTCTACTGAGGACAATGAAAGAGCCTTACCCCTTCCTGAAGACACCTCATTAGCACAGTGTAAGCAGCCGAGGGAACAGTCCAGCATTCTCTGGGGTGCTCCCTTTTTTCCTCCTGAAGTGAAGCCAATGGCACATATGATTAAATAAAAAAAATCAATAATAATCTCAGTCACATTAAAAAAAAAAGAGTAACAGATTCTTAATAAGATTCATATAATAGACATTTCAAATTAACATACACTAGGAAATAGATTCAATTCCAGGAGAGTATTACTGTCTAATGTTATTTCATGTGCAGCACAAAGATTGCTATTTTATTAGCTTACTTAAACAGTCTCCAAAATCCCTAACAGATTTTGTCCTAATATTTCCAGTTTTCATTACTCTAATTCACACACACAAAAAATATTGTTGCACTCCTCTCAATCATTTTGATTACTTCAGAAAGAGACAATTGATTATTAAGAGTAGCCATGCTTCTCTTTCAATGTCATTTAATTACACCAAACAATCAACACGACTTTTGTCTGGCAACTAAAACAAGAAATGTAATCTTGCTTTGGCAAAAAATGTTCCAATTAACATGAGGAGATATAAAACTTACTGTGTGGTACAGCCTTCAGTACAAATCTATGCTGTTTCAAGATTTTTATGTGCATTTCCTTGAAATCACCCTGTTAGTCTAATTCATTGCTAGCTGAATCAGGGGTTTGATTCTTTCGTTACAAGTTAACGAACTCCACCTCCCTCCCACAGTACGCTACTGTAAAATTTTAAATGAGTACACTTGGATATCATCAAGACTTAACTAAAAGGACTTCCACATCGAGGCTAGTAACACAGAGATATTAGCAACTGAACAAAAAAAACAAATCAGTCTTTTGGGAAAAAAAAATTAGAAATAATAGGCATTAGATGGTGTGAAGATGATAGGCCATGAAACCAACACGTAACCTATCTTACTAAGTAGACAAAGGATGACAACAACAATTTCTTCAAAAATTATAGATTTCTTGAGCTCTGCTAATTATATTAGCAAATTATTTTTAGCGTTCTAACTAACTGTTAATAATAAAAGGCATAGGATGAGCAAGGTGCGGGTTAACAACACAGAAACAAACAATACTTTCCAAATTTCCTGATTTCTGAGTGTCCTGCACTAATTCAACATATATTTGGTCAGACATTTAATTAAAGCATGGCACATTAGCAGGGAAGACTATTACTGAATTGCCTAGTAAAATTCATTTTCCTCCTTTAATGGAAATAAATCAAAACTTTATTTGCAACATATATTAATAGAGAAAATGAGTTTGTTAAATCTCTCATTTTTTAAAAAGTGTTATTGCTGCTAACTTTGTGTTAGGAGGTACAGAATAATTTTCTTTGGAAGTGATATACAGGCAGTGATAACAACAATAAGAGTGGTTTGACATCCAACAGAGACATAAGAATTACATTCCATCTCCTTCATCTTATCTGAGTAGCAACATAGTGACATTTAATCACAGAGTGACTTCCACAGCTTAGTGTGTAAGTTTAAGAAAATGCAGCCCAAGTTTCAAAGAAGGTTGGTAGGTTACTTTCTAATAGCCAAAAGTGGAATCTTCTCCATCTGGAAAAGGTAGGACAAGACTAAGCAGCAAGACAGAACTAAAATGACAACCTATGATGGAACTGGCATGGGTCTGTTTTGCATCTTATTTGCCTAATTTAACCAGCAGCTCTGTCAAGTTTTTCTGTAACCATACATACTAAATCCACTATAAAATAAAAAGCCTTAAATGGTGCAGTCCTGAAGCATTAATAGTTCTTACATTCTTCAGACTGACTAATGACTTTCTGCAAGGCTTAGTTTCCACACCTACACAATTTAACATTTAATAAATTTAAATATATCACCAAACACTGGGGAATCTTCATACTTGTTGCTCACAGCCCATGTTGATTTTGATTAAGCTTTAGGTTCTGCACCTTAATAACACAAACAGCACAAAATTAATAGAAATGTGACACAGAAGTTGAAAGTTTTCCCTCAAGGCAATTCACTCAAGAGCAACAGAACATCCTGCCTGGGGTCTGCTCATGCTACTCATGAATTGCTCTCAGCTTCTGTTGGGAAGAAAAATGGAGATATGGAGCGTAAGATTTCATGAGATCTCATACACTGGTACACACATAAAATCAGGCTTTAAGACTGCAGAGGACCGTTGTGATTATCTGGACTTTTTCCCACTATTTTCTAAATCACAGAGGTGCCATCAGAGATCCTGGACTTAACCTAATGAATCATGCTGCACTAGATAGCTAAACTCAATTTTAAGTGTTTGATAATTTGCAATTTACCAGATCGTCATATGAAAAAGAAATAATCATTATTTAATATTGTGGTTAGACCTAGAAACACTTGGCAAAACCTGAGGGAATAAATAAAATCAGCCAGGTCCCCCAAAACTTACAGGTTAAATAAGTATGTAACAGCTTGATAAAATAATCCAGGAGGCTGAACAGAAAAATAGATGGAAACAAGTAAACCAAAAATAATTTATGTAGAGTTCTTAATGATTTGGATGTAGAGTTCTTAATGAATTACGATTGGCTTTTTTTCTTAAGATTTGTCAAGGCATAAAGCTTTGCTATTTAAAGACACAAATTGGGAACAAACTTGCTTGTTTCATCTTATACTACCACTGACTCAGTATGCCCTCTCAGCAATGTCATTCAATAGTAGCATTCTGTGGTTTAATGAGCAACAAAATGCCTACAACACTACAGTACTCTCAGGGTAAGTAGGTACAGAACAGAGAAATGAAAAAGCTTCATAAAAGGAATTTCTTTAAAAAAAAAAAAAAGAAAAAAAGAAGTTAATGTCTCCAAGCATACAAATCGCACTCGTATCTACAGTATATGTAAGACACAGCACCTTGAGTTCAGACACGTAGAGCAGTTCCAAGTATTTCTTCCTATTCTCCAACAATTTCAGAGTTAAAACTCAAAGCAATGCAACCCATAACTATAAGTCTTCCTCAAACGTGGCACAGTTGCCATTTAAACACAAGTCACCATGCTTCAAACATTGTGAACTTCATAAATACACACAGGCTCAAAAACTTGCCACTTCACATTTTCAGAAGGAAAAAAAATCTATTAGGGTTAGTGCATGCAAATAATTTTGCTGTTATAGAACCAGTGTAAATAGACTTGTCTCAGCCACTAAATAATTTCCAAATAAAATCAAGCAGTGCAAAATACCTGGCCAAACACAATTTTCAGGTTGGAGTTTTCAGTTTACTTGGTTTTGTTAGTGGTTAAAAATATGTAGTTTGCAAGGGTCTACATAAAAATATAT
The DNA here is from genome assembly GCF_000703405.1 of Apaloderma vittatum. Lineage (NCBI taxonomy): Eukaryota > Metazoa > Chordata > Aves > Trogoniformes > Trogonidae > Apaloderma > Apaloderma vittatum. The sequence goes on along the minus strand of NW_009697534.1, from coordinate 7,298 downwards.
AGTTTGATCAAGTAACCTCACACACTGATAATTAACACGATAGCATTCAGAGCACTTAGATGATGCAGTTAAAACAAAGGCTTCAGAGAAGGCTTTTTCTGTTTGAAGTCACGTTCATTTCTAATAGGACCAAAACTATTTTTCTCTTTGAATAAGAGAAAAAAAAGTCGAGGATTTAAATGAGCTGTCATCTGCAATTCCAACTACTGACAGCATTTATCTTCTACAGATGACCTCTGTTCACTTTTAATGTGAATTTACTATTTCTAGATCGAAGGTCTAAATCAGTTTTAGTCAGGAATCACTGTAATTCCATTTGAAATTTGTCAGAATTATTCCATTTACTTTTCCACAGCATTCTGAATCCAATCATGCTAGCATAAGCTCTAATATGAACTGAATATATTAATGTATTGATATCATAGGCTGTCTTGATAAATCCTACTTAATCAGTCTCTAGCTAAGAAGTTCTAACCCTTAGATCTGCCACTTTGAGGCCAATAGTCATTTTACTGATTAAACTGTTTTATGAAATTAAAACTCTATACTTGAAGAATGCAATTTAATCAATTTCAGAGGAAGTGCATCATGGGACTGACATGTTTCTTAAGCTATAAAAGTATCAAAGAATATAGGAAGACAAGAAACTGTTCCGGATACACAGCTTTTTTTGTCTACTTCTCCATCGCAATTTTTTTCACATTGGTTGATTTTTTAAAGACCACCTGACAATCTTACCTCACGGGCTATGAGATAAAGAAGTTCCCCAAGTGCTGGTAGAAAGCATTGTTTCAATTTGCTGTTTCTGAAATTTTCTCTGATGAGTTCAGTTAACAGAGTAATTGCCTAAAATAAAAAAAAAAATCACAGAACAACATGTATAATCTTTTCTCAAGTAAAATGTACTGTTAAATAACGAGCTTTATCTGAATTGACACCTTACTGATATACTCTTCACTTATGCTAAAGGACCATTTGCAAAGGATTTAGTAAGCATGGAAAGACAAGAAAAAGTAATTACAAGACATTATATACACAATGAGAAGAAAAATGTAATAAGGAAATAGCGCAGGTGACAAAGTGCCAGCTCTTTGTTCTTCCCTTTCCCTCACAACAATAAAAGTAGATCTGTCTGGCTAAAACCAAAAAGTCTACTTGGTGTTTCTGTCAGGAAATCTAAAGTTCTCCTCACCATCAGGTTACAAAAAAGAACTAACAACAATAAGAAAAAAAAAAGCTGTCTTTTGTATAGAAATTAAATCAGAAGATAGGAACTCTTAAAGTTTTGTCTCCTGATCTAACTGTTCTGTGACCCACTGCTTGAGAACTGGACAAATCACTTCAGTTTGGTGCACTTGATGAGTTTCTGTGCGCAAAGCAGATATTTATAGATATATAGAAAGTATTTACATTGGCGGGGGGGAGGGAAAGCTTGTGCAGGTGACCTCATAAGAAATCACTTGCACATACACACACGGAACAGATTTCAACTTAACATTTCATGCTAGACTCCTTTAAGACATCAAAGAGCATTTAGGTACCACATTTTAAACTGCAAAGCTGGATTGTGCTCTAATACGTACCAAGTATATAGCAGTATAGAAGCCAGTTGTTTATTTAAGAAAGATGAATCTACATGACTCTCAGCTCCAAAACATTCATGTCTTGCAAGAGCAGGAAAATACAGTTCAGCACATATGGATTTAACAGACTTGGGGGGTTCTTTAACTATTGGAAAGGATTTTATTCTACAACATTTAAAGCACTCAAGAAATACAGCAAATAAGCTCTGTCAAGAGATAGCGTCGGCCAAGTCAGTTATTTCCAACAGTTTGCATAACACACTAATTAAGATCTGAAGTTATTTTATGTACTTTAAATAAACAGTAATATAGCACATACAATTCCATTTTCAACTTTGGAAAGAGTCAGCTTTTCAATTATTACTTGAAATGTGGAGTGTGAGGTAGCATATACTATCTTTATTTAAACAGAGAAAGCATTGCCTGTTTGAAAATATTTTAAAGTAGGCTGACTCTCGGACAGTCTCATCCCAAAGTCATTGAGTCCTGGTCTTAGATATTGATGATGTTACAAATATTTCCTAAGAAGCAGAAAAGTCCATATAACAAAGATCATCTAACTAATCAAATCACAACGAAATAAGCACTGGGTTACTGTAATAGATATTTTATTGGTCTCTTCCATAAATCTAAAGAAAATGATGATTTGGAACATAAATCTCATTCTTTATAAAGTAATGAATTTAAAGGCCAAAACACATACATTTTCTGCAGATTGCTGCAAAGCAGCATACATCCTAATAAAAATATGCAAGACATTACTAAATTCTTGATGGAATACATGTATACTACATGTCCACCAATCAAAAAAAGTAAAAGCATTATGTAAGTTTTTATCCACAAAACACAAAAGCACAGCAAACCACTACAGGGAAATGAGGAGGCAAAAATTCTGTTGTTTCCTGGGAGAGAACAAGTAAAAATGTGCATAATCTTGAAAAAATAGAGAATAAATTCATTATTATCCCTGACTTGCAGTTCAGAATATCCTGACACACGACACTGCCTCAATGCTTACCAGCTTCTTAAAAGTCAGTTTGAATTTATTGCAAGGTATCATGTTCTAGAGATCTTAATCAGAACTACTCATAGACTATGTTGCTGGAGTTTGAAGCACTTTCATTACAAGGTTTAAATTTTTAACAATGACAATTCCACAGAAGCATAAAATGACGTGCTTAGTAAACAAATACGTTTGTCTCCTAAATATTTTGCTAATATAAAATGCAATTTATGTTTTTGGAAGTCATAATACTTTTGCAGTGTCCAACCTTACTGTCATTTGCAGCTCTATAGAAAGAGGCAAAATAATTGATACAAAGGTCTCAAAAGCTTAAAGAAAATCTATGAAAATTACTTTCATTTCAGCAGACTTTGCAAGAAAGCATTACATGAAGATCCCATTGCAGGCATTTACAAAAAGCGTAAAGGGAACTGAAAGGTGAATCATGTAGTAAAAACTTAAACATAAAAAATACCAGGAGTTTACAGAGTTTAACAGTCATCCCAGGAACAACAAATTCCAGTTCTAAAAGTTAAAAACTGTACTCTTTTTTAATAGTTTACAGGTAAATTCACAGTATAGCACTTTTCCTTCCTCAGAGCACTAAGGAGTTCTCATCCTCAACTTTCCTTGATTTTCCTTCACCTTCTGACCTTAACAGCTTCATAATTCCAATCTTTGTGCAGAGAAACCATATTAAAACTGGAAACACAGTCTTGAAATCAACATCGGTATTAAGATAGCCCAGTTACCCAGCTACATGTTTGTCTAGTCTGTGAAATAGGGGTTTACTTGCTGTTTACTTTTGAGCTTTAGTGACCTCTGGTGGTTTCATCCGAAACAAATTCCTGTTCACCAATTAAGAGCATCAGAACTTATAAAAATAAATTTAAAAACGGGAAAAGCAGAACAACGACAAAAAAAACCCCAAAAATATCCAACCCAACAAATTAAAGGTTTTTGGCATACAGTATGTCAAAGTTCACTTTAACCCATAAAATCAGATGAGGCTTCTTTTCTAAACTTTCTCTGCTTTTTCAGGACTTAATGTTATTTAACAAATCATTTAAACAACAACAAAAAGGTTAATGGTGCAGATATAGCCTCAAAGTTTGAAGAACTATCCTTGAAAAAAAAAAAGTATAACTGAGCAAAAGACAGTAATGGGTTAAAAACAAAGATCCAGATTTTAATATGTAAGGTCCAGCATTGCTGTCCTACACGAGTCTCTGTCGGGTCCCATGGTACTTTAAAAGTACAAAAAGAAACCACAGATAACTGGATGAGTGCATCGTGAGGCAAAGAAAACCTGCAAAGACGCTGTGAATGAGTGATAAAAATTGAGAAGTAAACTTGGTGTACACAGCACAGCACACATAGGGAGCAAAAGCATCTCCAGATTCACATCTTCACAATGAATTGTGAATTTTCACACCTGGAAACGGAATTTTGGGGCTATAGGAGATAGTTCTACACAGACATGACCTAACACAGGTCAAAAAAGTAAATAATGTTAGATGATACTAGGAATGGCAGACAAAACAAAATAGAGAAACAAAATAGAGAAACAACTACCAATAAATAGATCAGTTCTTTTGTCTGTGAGACCTGGATCACAGAGCATCATTTCAGCTGAAGTTGCTCTGACTAGCTGCAGTCTGGTTTTGACATTTCTTATATCACAGTTACCAAGAAACTTCAGCTGGAGCATCACCTGGCTCATATAAGAGAAATTACAGCATTATCTTCTAACATACTGTATGATGCCGGTTTAAAGGTTTGTTCTGTGCTTTTTATAAAGCATCACACAACAGCTGACAGTGCACCAGAAGGTTCAGACTCCTAGGTTCATCCAGTTCCTTTGGGGTGAGGGGAACAGAAGGGAGAATTCTGTGGATCAGAAATTCATAAATGACTCCTTCCTACTTATCCTATAAATGAACTATTAAGTGTACTGCCTGCTGTTATGCAATTTTAGATTACAGACGCAAAAAATAAATTTGAAGACAGGAAAATATTAGGATTTAATTTTTTTCTACATTCCATTTTTGTGTAAGAAATCTAAATTATGTTTTAAAATTCAGAGGTATGACTTTGGAAGTAAAACTTTGGAATGAATGTCATTACAGCAAACACAGTAGATGCCTTTTGAACAGTATTCTAACTCAGATTTGTTAATTTAAAAAATAAATCCTTATTTTCCAAATCAACGTATATAAAAATAATTTTAGTTCACTTAAGAATGGGGCCAGAAATTGATAATGAAAATTAATTTTTTTTCCAGTCCTTCAGCTTAAATGTTGCTGGTCTCCAACTTAACTTGTTTTTTGAAGTATATGCATATTTCTAAAAATGTTGAATTTCATTTGTGAACAAACCTCCTATTCATATAAAAAAGGAAACTTTGAACAAAACATTATAGCTCAATGTAAAATTACTTCAATCTATTGCTTTTAGATGCACAAAGCAGAGTAGAATATGTATTTTCTAAGATGAAAACTGGGAAGCTAGGGAAATTCTTGCTGAATACAGTAGCGCTACATTCTTAAACACTTAAAGTCTAAAATGATATGGAAACTTTAAAATTACTTTAAAGTATTATAAATGCAACATTTCAATATCAGAAAAATCTCCTACATTCAAAGGGCACACCTGAGCTGCAATCTGGACATGTCAATATTGAAGGACTCTGACCAAACTTCAGTGTTTGCAACCATAAGGACTTTTTACTTCATAACACAAAGAGTTTTTGAAGTTCAGTTTTCACTACAGAATTGAAATGCTAAGCATCAGAGGACTCCAATCATAATAATTCATTAAGAGGAAAAAGAGATAACCAGAAAAAAAACAAAAAAATTCCTTAGCTGCACTGTCAGACAAGTCAGCTATTCCCAATAACCACAGGTTGGAGATAGATCTTTTGTGTGGGTTTATCAGTTGTTTCTCACATTCTGACACCAAACTTGACACATCCAAACTCGACCTAATGAAGTTAAAACATTGCCATGGTCACACTTTATACAGATATTAAACACTAGATTCTATCGAGTTTACACAACTGGTGTGCAGGTGCTACATGCACAAAAAAAGACCGTTTTGCCTCATCATTCCTCTGTTTAAGTCAACTACTCAGCACACAAAATGAAAAAAAAGGGTTAAAAACATTTTTCTTCTCTAAAGAAAACAACCTTCGTTAAATATAGAATCACAGAATATTAGGGGTTGGAAGGGACCTCAAAAGATCATCTAGTCCAACCCCCCTGCCAGAGCAGGATCACCTACAGTAGATCACACAGGAACGCATCCAGGTGGGTTTTGAATGTCTCCAGAGAAGGAGACTCCACAACCTCCCTGGGCAGCCTGTGCCAGGGCTCTGTCACCCTCACAGTGAAAAAGTTTTTTCTAATGTTTTTGTGGAAACTCCTGTTCTCCAGCTTGTACCCATTGTCCCTTGTCCTATCATTGGACATCACTGAAAAGAGCCTGGCTCCGTCCTCCTGACACTCCCCCTTGACATATTTATAAACATTTATGAGGTCACCCTCAGCCTCCTCTTCTCCAAACTAAAGAGACCCAGCTCCTTCAGCCTTTCCTCATCAGGGAGATGTTTCACTCCCTTCATCATCTTTATGGCTCTGCACTGGACTCTCTCAAGCAGTTCCCTGTCTCTCTTGAGCTGAGGGGCCCAGAACTGGACGCAATATTCAAGACGTGGCTTTACCAGGG
>NW_009697534.1:0-943 GCF_000703405.1 Apaloderma vittatum | reverse complement strand
GATGCCATTGGCCTTCTTGGCAGCAAGGGCACATTGCTGGCTCATGGTCATCCTGCTGTCCACCAGAACCCCCAGGTCTCTTTCTCCTACACTGCTCTCCAGCAGGTTGGACCGCAACCTATACTGGCACATGGGGTTATTCTTTCCCAAGTGCAAAACTCTACACTTGCCCTTGTTGAACTTCATAAGATTTCTCCCCGTCCAGCCCTCCAGCCTGTCCAGGTCTCTCTGAATAGCAGCACAGCCTGCTGGTGTGTCAGCCACTCCTCCCAGTTTTGTGTCATCAGTAAACTTGCTGACAGCGCTCTATAATCCCACATCCAGGTCATTGATGAATATATTGAACAGCACTGGCCCCAGCACTGACCCCTGAGGGACCCCACTAGACACAGGCTGCCAACTAGATTCTGTCTCATTGACCACAACTCTCTGACTTCCTTCATTCAACCAGTTTACAACCCACCTCACTACTTGGTCATCCAGACCACGCTGCCTCAGTTTAGCTATGAGGATGCTGTGGGAGACGGTATAAAGTGCTTTACTGAAATCCAGATAGACCACATCCACTGCACGGCCACCATCCATCCCCCTGGTTACGTCTTCATAAAAGGCTATCAGGTTGGTCAAACAAGAATTCCCCTTGGTAAAGCCACGCTGACTGCTCCTACATTTGTCAAGAACAGCAAGGAATCTCAAATCAAGCCCCATCTGAATTACTTTGTGGAAAGAAAGGATTTCTAACAGTCAATTGTACTATTTTTACAGTAATTATAATTACATTTCAGGATCACCAAATATGTTAATGTTTTCTTATTGTTACATATGCACACAAGAAATGACAGTGACTACTTAATTTCCTGAAAAATAGAGAAAAATTCTAAAGTTTTGTCATTGGTTAGTAGCTCTGCCCCCAAATTAGTGGCCTTCTACGACAAAGCTACAG
>NW_009697533.1:0-2158 GCF_000703405.1 Apaloderma vittatum | reverse complement strand
CTGTGGGAGACTGTGTCAAATGCTTTTCTGATATCCCACTGCATGGCCACCATCCATCCACCTGGTTATGTCTTCATAAAGGCTATCAGGTTGGTTAAACATGACTCCTCCTTGGCAAAGCCATGCTGACTGCTCCTAATGACCTTCTTATCCTTGATATGCCTAGAGACAACGCCAAGGATAAGATGTTCCATCACCTTTCCAGGGATGGAGGTGAGGTTGACTGGTCTGTAGTTACCCGGGTCATCCTTCCTGCCCTTCTTATAGACTGCAGTGACATTGGCTTTCCTCCAGTCCTCAGGCACCTCACCTGTTCCTCATGCCTTACCGAAGGTGATGGAGAGTGGCCTAGCAACGACTTCCGCCAGCTCCCTCAGCACCTATGGGTACATCCCATTAGGGCCTATGGATTTATGGAAGTTCAAGTGTTCAAACTGATCTCTGACCCAGTCCTCCTCAATCAGGGCAAACTCCTCCTTTATCTTGCCTTCCTCTGGGTTCTGAAGGGACTGAGGCTCCTGAGAACAGTCTCCAACGGTGTAGACAGAGGCAAAGAAGGCATTCAGTGACTCTGCCTTCTTTCTATCCTCTTCCTTCAGGGCACCCACCTCATTCACCAGAGGGCCTACAGTGCTTCTAGTGTAAGTTTTATCAGCAATGTATTTGAAGAAGCCCTTTCTGATGTCCTTGACCTCCTTCACAAGATTTAATTTCAAGGAGGCCTTAGCTTTTCTAATTGTCTCCCTACATCCTCTGACAGCAGTCCTATACTCCACCCAAGTGGCCAGCCCCTCCTTCCACAATTTATATACCCTCCCCTTCCACCTGAATCTGCCCAGTATATCCCTGGTTAACCATGCAGGTCTCATGGTTCTCTTTCTTGATTTCCTACCTGTTGAGATGCACTGATCCTGAGCCTGGAAGAAGTGGTCCTTGAATACTGACCAGCTCTCTTGGGGCCCCTTTACCTTCCAGTTCTCTGTCTCATGGGATTTCCCCTAGCAATTGCTTGAAAAGGCCATAGTTGGCTCTGCTGAAGTCCAGTGCTGTGATCCTGCTTGGTATTCTGTTTCTATTGCATAAGATCTTGAACTCTACCATGTCATGATCACTGCAGCCAAGATTGCCCTCCACCTTCACTGCTTCAACCAGAACTTCCTTGTTGATGAGGACGAGGTCCAGCAGCGCTCCTCTCCTGGTCCCCTCATTCATCATTTGCATCAAGAAATTATCTTCAATGCACCAGAGGAACCTCCTGGACTGAGGATGGCTGGCTGTGAAGGCCTTCCAGCAAATGTCTGGGTAGTTGTAATCTCCCACCAGAACCAGGGCCTGTGATTGAGAGGCTACTGACAACTGCCTGTAAAAGGCCTCATCAACTTTCTCCTCCTGATCAAGTAGTCTGTAATAGACACCCACCACAGTATCACCTATGCTAGCCTGCACCTTAATTCTTACCCACAAACTCTCGACTTGTTCCTCATCTGCCCCTGGATATATCTCGACACATTCCAGTTACTCTCTCACATAAAGAGCAACTCCACCACCCCGCCTTGCTGGCCTGTGTTTCCTAAAAAGGACATAGACATCAAGGCCCACATTCCAGTTATGCCAGTTGTCCCACCACGTCTCTGCAATAGCAATGAGATCATAGTTCTCCAGCCGCACACAGATTTCTAATTCCCCTTGTTTATTCCCCATGCTTCTTGCATTAGTATATAGACACTTAAGAGATGTAATGGAGAAGCATCTATTACTGTTACTTGTGCCATCCATGTTGGAGTGGATGCACTTAAGCAGGGTCATTGTTTTGACACCTAACCCTGGGATACTTCACTCTGGCTAGTCTGTAGTGAGCCAGGTTTTATCCTCTTCCCCTTTCCAACCTAGCAAGAATTCTCCTCCTTCTCTGAGACAGCTCTGAGACGGGTGCTCCATCTATATCTCTCATGCCTGGTGCTGTGTAAACTTCCTCATGATCATAAAACCCAAAATGTCCCTGGCGGCACCAGTCTTTAAGCCATGCATTAACTGCATGTACTTTCTGTCCCTTTCAGTATTCCTACCTGCTACTAAAGAGATAGAAAACTACCTGTGACCCCAATCCTTTGATCAACTGGCCTAGTAACTTAAAGTCCTTTTTAATTCTCTTTGTACT
>NW_009697532.1:0-31295 GCF_000703405.1 Apaloderma vittatum | reverse complement strand
TTTTCTTTTTCGTGAGGGGGGGGGTGTGTGCGCGCGCGTTGTCCCAAATCGCTAGTGAATAAAACATTCCCTGAGTTTTTAAATAGCTTCGCTTGATGTTGTTGTTTTTCCTTCTGCTTTTCCTTTTGTTAAATTAGTGGCTTAATTTTCCTTTTTTTTTTTTTCCCCCCCACCCCGGAGGGAGGAGGGTACAGGGGGAGACTCCAAAAGGGATGGCAGTGGGGCTGGGGGTGGGGGCACTGTAATAGTTTTCATTGTGACTTCTAGAGAGTTGGTTTCTTTCCAGTTGTTCACATCTCAGCATGTGGAATTATTGTGCTTTCTCCCGATTTGCCACAGAATTTGGCAGTAGACTGACATCGTTGGCCATTTGAATTGTATTTGGATCTGGGCGGATTTTTTTTTTCCCCCCTCGCATATTTATTTATTTCAAAACAATTTCTTTTATTTTGAAAATAGGCACGATCTATTTTATGGTCTGTAAAATGGAGGAAAGAAAAGGAAAAAAAAAAAAGAGGGTGAGAGGATTGTGGCAGGACTGTCCCCTGAACCGTCCCGTTATTCCCCTCCCCGTATGATTTTTTTATTTTTTCTAGTTTCCTATGAAGAAACCCCCTCCCTCCACATAGGAGGGAGTGGCCTTTTAGTGATCAAGGTAGGTTGGATTTTTTTTTTTCCCCCAGTTTGTGTGATACTTTATTAATAGCGTGGGGCAAGAGAGGGGATGTAGGGTGGGGAGAGCAGGGGGAGGAGGTGACGGTGGATGGGGAGAGAGGAAAGAGTTATCCTCGAAGTACTGTACCTTGAAATAACTCAAGGGAAAATAGTTGCTGCCTCACTTGAGTTGCTTTCAAAATCTTGCTGTGCGCTTTTACTTTTTCTTTTGCTTCTATTTTTTTAAAGCTTTCCGGGGGGAGGGGGGGAAAAAAAAAAAAAGAAAAAAAGAAAGCGAGCCAAAAAAATTTTGAAGGCTTGATCTTGGCTTCTATACAAACAGATGTTGCCTGTCATTCCGTTGTTAAGCAGGCAGCAGATTGGAGCAAGCAGCAGCAGAACTGAAAAGTGGGAGATATATAGATATATAATTTATTTTTTTTGTTCTGCATATTAATATTTTTTGCCCTGGAATTATCTCTAATTATGACATATCTATTTTCAATTTTTTTTAATTTTTTTTTTTTTTTAAAGTGGGCAAAACAAATCCAAAACGATATGGAAAAGCACTAGGAACTCTCACACAAATTTTACCAATCTTCTGGGTTGTTTTGGAGAGCTTTTCAGTTTGCTTTTTTTGGTTCTTTTTCCCATAGGTGAACATGTGTAGGAAAAGGGGTTCTGTTGGAAATGCTTAAGGCATTCTCGGTAAGTGAATGTGTGCAATGAATTAGGTCAGGGATTCTGTTGTTTTTCTCGCTGCTAGCCCTGTTTCTTGCTGTACGTGGAATTGTGAAGGTTGAAGGCCTTTCCGTCTCCTTTCGAAGTTTTAGCAACATTGCAAGAACAAGAATCACGTTGTTTATACAGCAAAAGCACCGATACGCTCCATATCGTGGCTCTTTTGTGTTCTGCATGTGCTTGTGGGTTTAATTCCCCCATTCTTTTTTTTAATGCTTTTGTTTTTTACTTCTCACTTTGTTTTTAATTCCTACTTTCTGATTTAATTGTAGTGTGCTCGGGAAGAGAGGAAAAAATAGCAAAACACGGCGAGTTTTGAGCCGAAAGAGTTAAAAGTTTCTTGGCACAGGAGCAGCAGTTTAGCAACAGATCAATTCATTTAAATGAAAGAAATCACAGACCAAGCCATCTGATTTTGAAATTTCACATCTTATGCTTCCACATTAGAACAAAGCTTCTGTTTTTCTTTCCCCCCTTTATTAATTCGCGCTGCTGTTGTTTAAGACTGTTGGTTTGCATAGAAACTTTAAGTTGTCTGGTGTCTGTCCCTTTTTTTTTTTCCTCCAAATATGAAATACGGGGGGGTATTCATTTTCTGCTTCACCCCCCCCAGCCGTAAACCTCTGCACGCAGAACAGCTGCTGTCAGAGCTGTTTTCACCCTCGGTTATCGTATGTTTGGAACAGCTTCCATTTTCTGGCGTGCAGGCTGTATCCACAGTCACCTATGGAGTGGGGAAAATAGTTGTCTCCGGCCATTCTGACAATTCTGCGAGCATCTCGTGTGTGTGCAGCTCTGTCTGCACGGGTGACTCAAGGAACTGTGCCTGACTGACAATTTTCTTTACACAGCTATGAAGAATATACGTCCCTGCAACATCTGGATCAAAAAGTGGGTGTTCAGGCTGACTCTCTGTGTGCCTGATGAGAGTTGTAATGTTCTATATACTGTATATTGAGCGTAAGCCACCGTAAGGCTTTTAATAGCTAAAGTCTGAGAGGGATCACAAACAACTTTCTGTTGCTGTTCGTTCATTTAAATGAGCCTTGGTTCCAGTCCCAATAGTTTTATTGCTACATCAAGTAAAACGTAATAAATCGACTCATATGCAGAGAATTTGGGGATTTTTAAAAATCTGCTCACACCTTCCTTTTCCACAATCTCCTTAAAAAAAAAAAAAAAAGAAAAAAAAAAGAAAAAAAAGCGGTGGCTGACGATAAATGACTGTGTTTGATGAAAGAATTCACGGCCCCGTGCTGCAGTTTGATGGAAGCTGCCGAGCCTCTTCGGGGTGGCACTGCGTCAAAAGAGAGGCCGTGATGTTGGGGCATGGGTGAACCCCTGTCAGAGGAAGGGAAGCAGCAGAAGGGTGGGGTAGGAGTCCGTGTGCGGGGGGAATCCTTTTGTTAGGCTGCTCCCCAACCTCTGCCTCCCCTGGAAGAAATCCTCAATAGGAAAGGACATCTTAAGCTGCAGAAAGTGCATTTAAAAAATAGGTAGCAGGGGGGAGAAGTATCAACCTCCATCTCTAACGTGACTACGCTTGGTTGTAGGTCTGGACGTTTTTATTATTTCCTTCTCTTATGCTAGATCCAGGATTCTAAGCGTGAGTCCGGCCCCCCCCAATATTGGAAATATTTCTGTGGGTGTCGTTGTGGTTACATCACAGCGCACTCCTTCCTCATCTCCATTCTTGTGCAAAATTCAAGTAATTCCCCCCCCTCCCCGATAGCAGCTGTGCATGGTTTTTTAAGTCGGTCTTTAACGTTGCGAAAGGAACAATAAAATGAAAGGCAAAACCGGCATCTTAAAACTTGGCAAGTGAAAGCAGCTTGGACTGGCAGCCAAGAATCCTGCTGTGGTGCAAAAAGAATAGCATCCACGAAGCCACCACAATCCGGGGTTTCTCTTCTTTTAACAATCGCATCGGCAGAGAGAAATAATTATTCCTTGTATCAGTGTTAAAAGAGTCAAAAAGCTTAAAATGCTTGCTTGGTGAACCTTCTCAAAAGCAGGTAACGATCCTCCTATTTGATTCTGTTTTATCAGACTTTAATTGGCTAAGGTTCTGTATATGATAACTAACCAGTTTAGGAAGTTGATGCGTGTTACTAACTAGCAGGGAATGCATTTGCCTCCACGGTGCTTTATTTTTATAATCACTTTGGTGGTAACAGAATTGGCAAACTTCGTAAATGCTTGTGTTACAAGCAATGTTTTATTTCCACGGATTTAACTCATTGTGTGGGGGAGGGCAGGAGTGGATTGATCCAAGGTGTAACATGGAAAATAATCTTAAAAAAAAATAAAAATTAAAAATTGGGCTGCCGGGAGTGGGGAGTTTCTGTCTTAGGACGTTGTCTGTTCCTTTTGCTTCTAAAGCTGTAATAGCCTCTGGATGTATAGAGGTAGAATCCATTTCTTGAAAATATGCCATGAAAATATCCGTAAATATTTTGTCTTCCAGAATACGTTCCTCGAAGAGTTGGGCCTAGCAATATGGCAGCGCGCATTCGGTAAGAAATCTTGTAAAAAGCTGCTGCTGAGGTAATTTGATTTCTATTATGTTCTCCAGTCAGTATCTTCCTCCTCCTTACAATTTCTTAAAATTATTTGAAGTACAGCAATCCATTGATACAGGTCTTTAAACCTAAGATAGAGTGTATGTGTGTTTATATATATATATATATTTATAGGCCTGAATAGATTGGCTTTAAAATTGAGGGGAAGGGGTGGGGGGAGAGAATGGGAATTATTTAGCAGTCATGTTTCTTATTTGTCTTTTTTCGTGGCAGAAGTACGAAATGGCTGCAAACAGCTTTTTGCCCAGGCACACAATACATTCCATAATGATCGATTTTCCTGGACAGAGCATTTATGCTTTGTGCTTTGCAAGAATACCACCCACAGACCAAAACCCAAACCCAATGTTATGTCTCGAGAGACTTTATTTCTACATGTTTCCTTCTATATTCCTCTGCCTATAAATCTATAAAATGCCAGTCTTGCACTGGGTTAATACTAACAAAAGTGTATTATTTTTTTGGCTTCTAGTCCCAAAGCCTTGTTGATCCTGTGATCATTGACGTATTATTAACAGTGAAGCCAAGTTTCCTTAGCATAAGGATATAAATAATATGATCCTTAATGTGCAGGTTAAACTTTTTATTTGTAATCTTAGCATTCTAGACAAATACAGTGTGAGGATGATTGATTTGTTCGCCTATCATGGATTTTTCTGCCACTGTGTATGTTCATCAGGTTTGCAGAAGGCAAAAGAGCTGTATGATTAATCAACGTAGGGAAATGTTAAAACCCAGATCTTGTATGTTCTATGGCTCTCATTCAATCTCCCTCAATATATTTTAGGTAAGTGAAATGAATCTTTAAAAAAGCAGTGTGCTCATTCAAAAAAACCAACAATAGTCCTTAACTTTCCCAAACCAAAACTGTGTTAGCTTGCTTCTGCCTTTCTCGGTTCACTGTCTCAAAAAATGTCCATGAGCTTGTTTCTCAAAATGTACGAAAAGGAGTAGGTTGGCTCCTGGATACTTGTAATTTACAGCATACAGGTGCCTCTAAATGAAATCTCTGTGCCACCGAGCTGCGGTTCTCCAGGGCTCACAGGAATGCAGGAGCGGTCGATGAGATTTATAGGAGGGACCTGCTCGAATGATTTATTTGCATACAGAGGTGCTTTTCTAGAGATAGCTACTGCTGCTTTCTCTTTTTCTCCCTTTCTTTTTTTAACAAGTGAAGCCGTGGCGGTGGATCCTAACACGCGTTCTCCCCTTTTGTTTTGTCAAAGCCAATCAGGTAGCACGGGAGAAGGCGATGGTTGGCCAGCACTGCAAGGGAGACCAGCCCTCATTTAGGCAACTGAATAAAGGGCGGATTTTTTGTGTGGGTCAACACCCAACAGCTGCCCTTACAAGCATGCGATGGGCTCTTAGAAGGTCTGGCTCAGTTCTGTCTCTGGGAATAATTCAGTAATAAAGAACAGTTGCTGAAGTGCTGAAGTTGGGTGCCTGCAACTTCCACTGAGACCAGTCAGAATTGAGGACACGTGTCCTGTACCACGAGGAGGTACGCACAGCCCGCCCAAACGTTACATCTGGGTTTCCTTCAAGGATTTGAACCATCCCAGTGGTTAGAAAATGAGATTGTGAGCTGCGTAGGGGCAAAAACAGTTTTAGAGCTAAGAAAACCAAGTAAAAGTATAACCTCCGCATGGTATATGTACTTCAGTGAGATCATTACTTTTTTCCCCTATCTCATATTAAAGAGATAAAAGTATTTCTTTGCCAGCAGGGAGACATGCAAATTAGCTGAGCTTCGTATACAAACATTAGTGTGTAGAGTGTTGGGGTCAAAATGAATATACTCATAAAGAAAATACGTAGTAGTGCCTTATAACGAGAGAGAGTGACATCCAAAAGTCTGGCAGAAAAATTCCTTGCCATTGTAAGAATTCTAATATTGAGCCTATTGGGCCCTATTAGAAGAGTCAGTTTGGATTTTAGTCTTAAGTTCCCTGAAATGAATGAGCTTTGTAGTTGGAGGGCTGGGGTTATTTTTGGTAGGGTAACATTTGTTATATTCCGTTTGCAGATCGGTTCCAAGGAAATGCACAATACGTGTATTTGTGCGTGATGTGACTCTGTTCTGTCTGCAGGACCACGTGCTCCCTGACCCATTGCCTTGACTGCTGCACAATTGTTGCAGGGCTAGAGCTTTCTGAAGTCTGGGTCCTCCTAAATTGTGTTTAGGCTTCAACATAAAAATTGTCCCGTTTTTAAAAAGATGCCGAACCCCTGCAGCTCCTGTTCTCGGCAGGAATGTTGAGTGCTGGAAACTTTGGGAAGGCTGGACACCTTGAAGGTAGGTATCGGAGTATAAGCCTAGGAATCTAGACTTAGATGATAATTTTCGATAACATTTGGATAGATGGCAAAAGATTAACATCACTATTGCTGGATGGAACCGGAGCTTCTTGTAACCTAGCCCAAGCAGTCATTCCAATAAAGGAAAATTGTGTTTTTTAATTGTGTACTTACCAGGCTGGAAAGGTTGAAGTGGTTTATTTTAAGAACCTGCACAAGAAGTGGGGGAGCTTTCTAAAAGCATCCAAATAGCAAAATTATTTTCCAAGTATTGACTGTTTCATTTTATAGAGAGTAAGATTGGCTTGCATACATCTAGTTTTATCTGCTTAAGAAAGAGGTAGAAAGTGAAAATTTTGTGGTGCTTTAAGCAACAATTAATCTCAGTGATTTTTTTCACCAGTTCTCTGTGGAGCCTACGGGCAGACTGCTTTTCAGCCTAATTCCTCACCAGTTGCCCACCCAGTAAAATATTCACTAATGGGAAATATTAGTTACATAGGAAAGAAAACTTGGAAACTTCAGGGAAAGGAGGGGACACTTCTTGCTTGCAGTTTGCTCCACGACTTATTAGAAAAACCCTGAAGAACTTTATATTGGTCTGTCATTTTAGGAAAAAATGCAGTGAGACAGCAGAGAGCTGGAGTTAGGGGAAAATTCTAGACAGAATGCAAGGATTTTTTTCTTTAAAAATAGTATTCAGATAGAACCCCAGACCCGTAATGACTTCTCTGAACGTTAAAACAACTCTTAGGCAGTTGTTTCTTCTGTGTGTTTTAACCGGGCTGCCAGGATGGAAACAAGACAACTTTTTGCAGGGTGGGGGTATGCATGTGTACGGCAACTCTGTCCACATACAAAAACTTTGATAATTTGCTACACAGTTACCTATATGCCTCCAACCTTGGCTGTTAGTTCTTCGGGGCTGTGTAATCATCAGTAATTCTGTCCAGCAAAGTGCTTACGAGAAAGAAACGCAGATCTGCTTTCTTTTGTTTATTTTAAAATTCTATTTATTTTGCTGTTTTTTTTTTTTTTCCCGAAGTGTTACATGAGAGTGCAGGAAACTAGCAACAGAGCTAATGTTATAGCAAAGCCCCCCCTCCTCCTCCAAAGGAAGGGGTTTAAGGTGCTGAGGAGAACGAAGGCTGCTGCTCACTAACAGCTCGGAAATTTTATTTGCAGAAACAGTTTTCCTCTTTAAATACAAACTCAAACCCCAAGCCTAGCAAATTACAGAAGAGATCCCTGCCTGTTGCCACAAACCCGTAGATCCGAACTTGTGGTCATATTCCACACAAGCTTGTATCTATAGGTATGTGTCTGTCTGGCAAGTGCACAGAGGGGTGTGTTTATGCATTTAAGCTGAGAATGTTTGACTTCGCTGCTTGTATCTTTCGTCTAATGCCTTCTTCCCTCCTCCCTTCTTTTTTTTTTTTCCCCAAGAAATATAAAATTAGAGCTGCAAATCTTGTCCTGCAATTATCATATCAGTTTTCAGCTTTGGCTAGTGTTAAAATACACTCATGCAAACCAGCAACTCATTTGTGCCTGAGTAAAACGGGACGGGGGAGTTATTTGACATCAGGCTGAAGAAATGAAATCTCAGATACGTTTTGCGTAGGTCTGGCTATGGGGACATGGCAGGGAGTGTTCTTAGGTTGTTTAATTCTGAGGTTGGGGAGTGGATAAAATTGTTTCGTTTATAAAGTGGATCCATTCTTCCTTTGCTTAGTGGTGGCAATTTGTTTGTGAGAGGAATAGATGCTTCTGTTTGCTTTTATATCAAGTAACTTTGGATCACTGCGTGTACTGCAGGCTTGCAGCTCTGTAACGAAGGAGGGTATTGGCCCTCCAACTCCTATTCTCTCTCAAAAATTAATTTATTGTAGAATCCCATTCCTTCCAGTTCCGTGGTATTTACGTCTTTTAAAATAGTTTTTAAGGAAAAATAATCATGCTGTAAACTCCGAAGAGCTGGTAGAGCAGGCAGTTTGAAACCTGCTGTGTAAAACTAACATTTTTAAGTTGTGCAAGTGGAACAATTATTTTTGGAGAAGACGCTTTTTAAAAAACCAATATACAGATTCTGTATGAAAATAATTAGGCTATAAACTCAAAATAAAGTCTGACTATTTCTTTCCAGCAGCTTTCAGTGTTAATTCTACCAAAGATTTGGTCTGCAGTTCCACTTTTAAATTTCTGCTTTTGAACTTGGCTGGTTTGACGCACGCTGCTGCAGTCCAAAAAAGTTTTTTTTCTTTTTCTTCCTTGCAGGATTTCTAGGGTTTTCTATGTGTTTTCTATTTACTAAAGAAGCATAAATTGATGTCAAAGAAAGCTTTGCTAATAAAATTTCACCCTATGTACTCTTCTTTCTCCCTGTGAGTTGAAACTAACTTTCACAAAAGAAATTGAACTCAGAGTTTGGCGTTTTGTGTGAGCATGTGTTTGGGGGTGGGAGCTGGTGGTCAGTATTCCCCACGTGGATAGGAGATGAAGGTGCACAAGGTGTGTGGTTTCCAGAGGAGTTTCTCCTGTGAGCTGTTTTTCAGGTGTGTGCTTGCCTTTGCCACGGCACAGAATGAGCGCTGGGCATCACTGCTCTGTTCTGTTCCCTACATGGGAAAAGCCTCCGACGTGTTGGTTTTGTTGTTTTGTTTTGTTTTTAAATGCTGTGAGTATTCACTGCATTGGATTCCCATATTTGTGACTGTAAAGGAAATATTGGCTCGTTTGGTCTAACCTCCAAAGAGAAATGAGCTGGTCAAACCCAGTTCCCAGTGTAATACATATTCCTGCATGAGGGTCTCTTCTCTGTAGAGCTGTTTGGAGACATCAGGCTTCTGGCAGAAGATGCTGGGAGAAGCCTGGAATTTGCCACGGATGTTTCTAGAGGCTGGCTCTTCAGGTGACATTGCTTTGAAGGTGCCAAAAACCCATGGCAGGGGAGTTGGGCAGATATGTCACAGAGTGAGATACCACCGTTGGGCTTGAAAGCATATTTTTGGATTAGAAAATCAATATTTGAATCAAAGGAGAGGCAAGAGGAAACAGTTTTTGGTTTTTTTTTTTTAAAATATTTTAGTGTAGTTTCTCAATGACTATGTTGGGACCTGCTAATTGGTATCCAACTTTTTTTTTTTTCCTTTTGGTGAGAGGCTTGATCTAAATGTGGCTGGATGCTTAGAAAGCAAGCTTTAGAAATGTGTCATCAGAAATGGGGCTAAGATGCAGGACCTGTGCTGCTGCGAGGAGAACCCATTGCGTGATGTTCTAAGGCTTAGTGTGTTTTCTGGTTGCTAAATGTATTTTAGCTTATTTCTTTTTAAAGTACCCTCTGTTCTTTTTAACTGTAGCCTCTCATATTCTCCCCTGCCCCTTTGTTTTTCAGCTCAGCCTTTTGAAAAGAACTGCGTTGTGTTCTCAGTGTTAATTTGTATTTCTTTTCTGCTGGTTGTGTTTCACCGCACTTCATTAAGTTTTAGAGTGAATCTGGAGTCTGACAAAATGATGTGAAGATCCTCAAAACAGGTCTTCCCTTTAGGATGGAAAAATCTAATTGGAGTCTGTGGAGCTTCCACCTGTGTGTTTCTTGAGAATTTTTTTCCTCGCTTTGTTGATAAGGAGTTTGCGTTTATGCAGCAGCTTTGATCCAAGTGCCACACAGAGTGCACAGAGATCTCTTCATCTGTCACTGAGGCACAGCGACCGCGCAGCAGTGCAAGACGTGCGGCAGAATTGCTAAGGGCAAGGAGTACTGAGTGCTTCTCCCAGTTGGAAGTTGCATGGGAACTTAAAGAAGTAGAAGGCAGTTGCTGTAGCTGGAAACAAACCAGAGCACCTGTGTGTGGAAAGTACCAGGGAGGACCTTGGGGACATGAAAAAGTCCCAATATCCTCTCCAAGAATTGGTACCTTAATTAATGCAGTCCCTTTCTCTCGCAGTTGGCAGAGCCATTGCTTTAGTACCTCCCAAGAGGAGAAAAACAGAAAAAAAAGAAAAAAAAAAGAAAAACCAGAAAAAAACAGCAGTAGTTCTTGTCTGAAGAAGCAAGCTAAAGGTTTTCCAAAACAAACTCCCCTGTTTTCAGATTTGGTAAATCATGTCTTTTCCCCCTCAAAATAACAAGACCATTTCTCATTTCTGTATACTGTGTTCTCATTTCTGTATTTTTTGCTGAAAGTACCTGGAAGGTTCCTTGCAGACAAACATGTTGCACGGTATCCACTGGGGTATGAAAATCATTATATTTGTGAGCTCCCCCCTTTTCCACTCTCGTCTGGTGTGGAGCACAGCAAGCCCTTGTCAGCAGAGGAGCACACAATAGCATTCGGGTAATTAGAATAACCATATGCAGTGGCAAATGGGATTCGTGATAAGCAGAATGTAATTGTGTACCCTGGAATTTGAACCATATCCAAATACTCTTATTCAAATAATCAAATCTGGTTAGACTCTTAAAAGGCAGATAAATAACTATTTCAGTAATCTGATTTTTTTTTCCCCCCCCTCTTTGTTTATTTGCTTTAAGTCAGTAAAGGAGAAAATAAGGAGAGGATGTTCTTAGAGGAGGAATCCAAGACTAAGACAGACACCTGCCCTTGAGCCAGGAAGTCCCCATAACTTAGGAGCATTGCATAAGTGGCATTAGCCACAGCGATCTGAAGGAGGAGAGGAGACGTGCTCCAGCGTGGCTGCAGAGCCTTTGGTGGGGCATACGCGGTATCGTGGTGAAACACAGCCTCTCCATGCCACCCTGGAAGTGCCACCAAGTTTTGGTGGAGCTTCCTGGCAGTCCCCTGTGAGTTCCTTGACTTCTTGGTGCGTGTGTGAAACCAGCCCAGCCTCTGGGAGTTACCCATGCTGTGCAGAATCGCGAAGAGCGTTCAACCTGAGCTCGCTGAGCTTCACACTAGAAGGGCACTGCTTAACCACAGAGCAGGGCCAGGCTAAGCAAAAAAACCTAGATTTTGGGGTCATTTAAAGGCACTAGCCTCACAGCCCTGGCTAGCTTGTGCCACCTTTCCCACCAGTGTCCCTGATCCACGCTCAGACCCAGCACAGAGTGTCTGTCGTGTGCTGATGTTGCACAATAATCTGTCTATGGTTTGGGAGTGAGGATTTGGCTGCCGTTCCCCTAGGAAGCCCCAGATATTGAAATGTAATTTCATTCAGTTTGCTGTAACTCTTTCTAAAAGTTTAGGCAGAGACCATTTTTGTAATGTGTTGAAAAATTTTGGAGAGCTTGCAAAGTATTTACTCGCTCTGGATTTCAGCTGAGCCCGGGTGAGACTTCTGTCCTTATTTTGCAGACTCTTGAAGTTCCAGCCCTGTTTAGCATGTCTGCCAGACTTGTAGGAGAGCTCTCTGAGCTAGAGTAAGCCTTTGAACCTCTTGAGGTTCGCCATCACAACCAAGTTCTGATAACAAAGTTTCCTCGAGTAAAGCTGAATGGATGAGATGACCAGTAGAAATCATGTAGGCATTTCCATTGTAAAATCTCTTCTGTTTGAGGTTTATGAAAGTCAGCTGTGAAAAAGATCACCCCAGGCTGAAATTTGGCAAACAAGATTTCAGACCTCAAACTGGAGCAATATCATTTGTGGGGTTTGGTATTTATTTTTTTCTCAATGACTTAAGGAAATATGATTGCTTTGTGAGTGTTTTCTACTTTCCACCCCCTCCTTGGCTAGCCTTGCAGTAGCCTGCCTGGGATCTGAAAATGAAGGTGAGTTCTTCCTTCTTGTACATCATTCACAGACATAAAGATTCAGAGCCAAATCTCGGCTGATGATTTTGCTGCTGGTAATAAAATAGAGTTCAGCTCTCTTGAACGCATCTGTGCTGAATTTCCATTGCTGATACCCTTACTGCCTTGTGCATATCTGCAAGGTCAGTAGGAGTGGTCTGCAAAGGCACACCAAGTGCAGGGATGATCATGTATTGATATACGTGAGGCACTGTTTGTCATTATTTGGGAATGTTTTGCCCTCTGAAACCCTGCTTTTCTGTGGGTCACGACTAAATTGCTGCATTTAATCCTCAAAAATCAGTTCTGGATTTGAATTCTCTCCTCATTCTTGGGGAAATTAAATATAGAATTCAGGTTCACGTAGTGTAGAATTAATTCAGCTACTGTATTTCAGAAATCAGGTTATGCTAAGTGAAAGGAGACACATTTTTTGATTATACTGTTGCTTTAAAATAAAAGTAGCTGGGCTGGGACAGAGATTTCCTTTTGTCCACAGAAGTGTTAAATCATTTCTGCGATTCTGAAAAAGCAAGAGGCCTAAAAGGGAGGACAAACAATAGGCGCTGAGGCACATGAACTTACATAGGAAAGCACAGCTCTGTATGTAATGCTCTTCTCCCACAATATTTAATAGCAACTTCTATGACATCGATACGTATCATAATTGACCATTGTCATTAGATTACGTATTTACTGTAATTACATAATTAGGTATGATTGTGCTAATTGGGTAAAGACATAATTGACAAAAATCACCAGAAAACAAACATGGAGATTTATGCCACCCAAAGAAAGTGCCTGAATAGACACTAGTGCTGAGAATCTGTCTTGCTCTCCTCCCAGAAGAAGGATGTTTTTGGTACACAGTAGTTACCAAGGAGCCTGGCATTGACGGATGTTGTGAAGGGGCAGGTGTAATGGTAATGAGATGACTTCTGGTTTAATATTTGATCTCAATTCCTAAACCTGGTACTTCATGTCAGTAAAAGCAGCAGATAGTCTAATTGATGGAGTGACTAGATATGTGACACCTTTTTTCTGCTTGAAATTACAGTTCCTCTGGGATGCAAATACACTTTCATCTGTCCAAGCTTTGTCTGAGCTTAAAGCGGTGGGAACAAAACACCTGTAGTTCTGGAGCCAAGCTGTCATAAATGGGGAGAATTTGCTATTATAATCTGCGCAGTGGGCTGCAGAGATGTCTAAAAATTGTCCCTTCCAGCCCAACACATTATATGATTCTGTGATGCAGAAGCTGCTGTGGTGTTTATAAAATAAAGTCTCTTTGTATTGCTCTCTCAAGCGAGCATAGGTTACGTACAGGTGCTTGTAAAGATTTCCTTGTTACCATCCCATTTCTGCGGAGAGGTGTTGGCGTCTGTGGGAGCTCGGATGAGAATATTTTCTCGGTGGGGACCTTCTCCCAGCAGTTGGTACTTGGACACTGCTGTGGCACCTGGGAGCCAGTCTTGGTACTTGCAGGGGAAGCACGTGTGCCAAGCGGGGCACAGCTCCCCGGCTCAATATAGTGACGGGGGAGGGAGCGAGAATGCTTTTTGAATGAGTGCCAGCACGGAGCTGTGACAGCTCAAGGATTTGTAAATGTGGTGATGAAGAGGAAGTTGAAGTTGCGATGGGAGAGCAGCACGGAGAGGTGGCGAGTCATGAACAAAACAGTCACAGCGGCGTTTGCCAACCTGAGAAAAATTTAGGTTATTTAGGTGCAAGTTGAGAGTAAGGAATTTTCTGTTGCAATGTGTCTATGAAAGGAGCTTTGCCGAGTTGAGGATACGTGTGAAGCCACGTGATACTGAAATGGTTTATTTTATAGCGGCAGAACATGAAGTAGGATGTTTTGGGATGTCCTGTGTCACATAGAAACTGATTTGAGATCTTCCAGCGGGCAGGTTCATTGGCTTCCATAGAGCTACGTCAGTTACACTGCTGGATTTCGTGTCAGAAATGATATTTCATCAGGGAGTCAGGATGGTTTCAGGACGCTTATAGACAGCAATAAAGCTCCTGGGCACCGTAAAGGACCAGAGAGCCATGGTTTCCTTATCCAGATTTGTGGTTGGGTCGCTGCTCTAACTAATAAAATGGTTAACAGTGACTCTACTGTTAGGGTGCTGTACTGTGCTGTTAAATAAAATAATGTGTTGTATTTCCACAGAGCCTATCAGGTCAAATTAAACTTTACCAAATATGGAGTCATTAGAAATTCCACTGATAGTATCAACATCATGTACATTTAAACCTAGCAGAAAGATTGTTTTTTCTCAGATACTCTTCTGCTGTTGCAAGCTGAATTCTGCAGAGTGCTATTATTTCTCACCCTCCTCTATTTCTAGTCAGGCTTTGAATGTGAAGGTAGGGCACTGGCTTTTTCATAATCAGCAATGCTCTTTTCTACTAAGAAAACAGAAACGACGGAGATGCCATCTATTCAGCACGGCTCAGCGTTCGTTCACAGGGTTTGATTCCTCTGTAATCCCCTTCCAGCACAGAGATGCTGTGCCTGAGGATGCGTTCACCTGAGAGGCAGGATCTCGGGACTGGTTCAGTTCCACTGTCTGCACTGGCATATTTTAAGATGCTAATCCCTGTTTGTAAGCCACAATAAATAGGCAGCATACTGCTTTAAGTAATACCTTGGTGGGTAATGGGAGTGAGTCACAGTGATAACATCCTGGTTGTTTGACTGTGAACTAATGCAAGTTAAAAATGCAATGTGTTCCTTGTTAAGGGAACGCCGTCTTCGACTGCTGAGCGAGGTGCTGTGTTGCATTTCTAAACAATCTTAACAGGGGATTGATGCAAGGGTAACATTTACTTAAAACTTTCTACCCTTCTTGTAGTTCTTCTCCTAATCCCACTTCTGCAATCCTCCTTTAAACATTCAGGAGCCAAGGTACATGCTCCAAGGTCAATGTTTTATGTGTTCAAAAAGGAAAAGACACGTTAGGACAAATCTCATCCTAAACCTTCTTTAAGTGCTTTAAGAAGATGTCTGTGTGTGTTCTGTGCTGTAGGGCAGATGCGTCTGCTGTGGAGGGGGAAAAGGTTTTTTTTTGGCCAGGGACAAAATTTCTTCTTGTGTGAAAAGTGACCTTGATCTCATATCTAGCAGTAATAACCATGGCTTATTGTGTCCTACCTGTTGACATATTGCAGTGTGGGGAGCTGCATTTGGGTTTGGTGTCTCTTCACCAGCAAAGCGTTTGTTACTTCTAAATTAGTTCACTGAGAATTCTGAGGACCTTTCTTAACTAGAAATCCTGACATTATGTCGGCTGTGGAGTGGTGGGTAGCTTTCAGCATTTTTGACTGCATGCATCCAGGTTGAGGTAGTAGGTTGTATAGTTTAGAATTACACCAAGGGAGATAACTGTACAACCTCCTAGCTTTCCTTGGGTCTTGCACAGAACGGCGTGATGAGCGACCATAATTCCTCAGCTATGTTTGCTCTGGACACATGGAACAGGAAAGAGCAGGTAAGATGAGCTGGAAAACCTTTTTCTTTTCTTCTGCCTCTCTAGAACTTCAGCAATGTTCATTCTCACAGCATTTTTTTTACCTGTTGGTGCCGTGTTATTGAGTATTTAGCAAATTCAGTGGACTAGTAATGCTTGTCTTCCTTTATTAGCATTCAAGCAGCACAATGTGTAACATTCCTAAAAAGCACCATGGCAACATATCAGTGTTATTGCCTTCGCGGTCAGCAATCAGGAGTCTCCAAAGGTAACACGAAAAACGTGCTGTATTGTATCTGTGAGCGAGATGTGTGAGCAGGTTTCCCTTTCCACCAGTCTCTGGCTGGCTCGGTTAGGAGTTAAACAAGGCTGTGCCCCGTAGCAGTATGAGACCTGGCACGCTCATTGTCTCTCAGGAAGCGTAGGAGGCTGTTGCTGATGCTTCCAGATAAAGCCTGTGAGGGTTTTTATGAAAGTGCCTAAATCCACACAGTCCTCAGGAGAGCTGTTCTTAGAGAATATCCATCAGTGATTGCAGTCAACTAAAGTGGTAATTCTGAACGGGTTTTCTCTAGGCTCGTACATTTACGTTAGGCGTTTCAAAGGCTGATGCTCCTGGACACGTCCAGTAGAGGTGGTTTGCTTCTCCCTCCCAGCAGTTTGGATTAAGGAGCTGTTGGAGCCAGCCCAGATTTTGTGGAGGAGCTGTGTGGGGAACGGGCGCGTGGCGAGTTCTGGGCGAAAGACCGCATTTCTAATGCATCTCACGCGTCTAAAATGCAGGGAATATACCAAGTATACCTAGCTCCTCTGGAAATCTACAGTTTTATTTGCTGAAGTATTTGAGGCCTAAAACCCTTCCGAAACTCTGGCGTTTATTTAGTAAAGTTTGAGCACAGGAGTCGAGATCTTCAGGTTGGCGATGTCCAGGGCTCGGGTCACCTGGCAGCCTGGATGAAGGTGGTGGCCAAAACGCTTGACCAGGGCCCAGAACACGAGCTATGTTATGTCTTTTGACTATGTATATGATTAATTCTGGCAAGAATTTTTGAATTCCCAGAACTAAGAGGCACTGTTTGCTAGTGGGTAAGCTTTCTAAGTTAGCGAATAAAAGTTAAAAGGTAGGCACATTTTGTTAGACTAATCTAAAAATGTGAAAATGATAACAATATTGCAAGGTAACTAAATAACCCAGAAAAAGAAGTTTGGGGTTTTTTTTCTGGTAAAATGGTGCTTTAAAACTTTAGTATCTGCAAATCCTTGTTTACTGAATTCAAAGAGAAGCTGTTGGTTTCTCAAATGTTACCCGATGCTCCACAGAGAGTGGATTAGGGGGATTTTATTTCATCTCGTTTTCAGGTAGATATCACTACCATGGTTTATAACTGTGTGATTCCTTAGGACAAGGCAAGTATCCAGGCTAGCACAATGCTGCTTCTGTGTTTCATGAAGGCACGTGCATTAAACACATGCAGGTAGTTAAAAAATGAGGAATCTTTTTGGCACGTTTTAGGCAGTACCTTATTTCCTCCCCAATAAACCTTTTTGCAGATGGAAGGGCAAATTTGCAGCTGTAAATCCACAAACTGCATTGACTCATATCCATTGTTCCATAAGGGTTAATTTTTTTTTCACCTGTTTGGTACTTCTCTAGGAATAGCTTTACAAATGGGTGGTAATACCTCCCAAATAAGAACAGTCTCTTATCTTCTTTGGTGGTAGATCTGCTTTTCAAAGGTATAAAGAAACTTGGTAAGGTTCAGAAATAGCAGTTATGTATACTAACAAACACATCTGTAGCTGTAAAACTTAATTTTGTTAATCGTGTGATATGTAAATCAAATTATCTATCTTGCTCCGAAGAACAAGGAATAAAAATTAAAAAGGAGAATGGTCAGTGGTACATTGAAGTTGACAATGAATGTAATTCAATGTGCATATTTTTCTTCTGAACAAAATAGCATTCCAGCTCTCCCTCTGACGAGAGGAATGTATTGTCAATTAATTAGACTTCCATCATATGTCCTCGGATGCCCTTCTATCATATGCCTTCCATATGTCCTTATGTCATATGCCTTCCATATGCCCTCTATGTAATTAAGCTTCTATCATATGGCTTCTATCATATGCCTTTTAAATAGATTTCCAGGAGAATATGGCAGTGTTACAATTATGGACCTTTTGCAATGAGTAAAGGAACAACTCATGTGCTGTAGATTAGAAGAGAAGGAAGCGAAAGGAAAGTAGCTCGCCCTGAACAGTTCCTTTAATTGCCAGTTTTGTTTTCCAGCTTGGGCAACGAACGGACAAAAGTATCCTATTTTCCTTGTTTTCCTTTACTCTTCTATTCCCAGTTTTTATTCAGCTAAGCCTGTGAGTAGTCAGAGAGATAGCAACTGTTTTTCAGAGAATACTTCCACTGGAATGTAAAATGAAAAAGAAACAATCCACCTCCCGGAAAATTGTTTGTACTGTGATAATGAAATGTAAACTTAGATCTTGTTTTTGTCCCCCTAAGTCAGTAACATATAGTGAAGCACTAGAAATGCCATGGTGAGAGGATGTATGGAAATGAGACGGTACACTTTACTTAAGCACGCATTGCTGTTTTCCCTTATGGACAATGGGTGCAGATAGCATCGTGCTTTTCTTGGCATGGTGATTGCTTGGTAGATAGTGTCCTAGTGTAAAAGAATATGTAGAGAAATGGATTCCAAATTTGCTGTGACTTACTAAGGATAAAGACCAAAAATAGGCACTTGATGCTTATGTACGTAATGAAGAAAACTGCAAGCATCTGAGGAATGATGAGGTCTTGGAATGGTTTCCAATGAAAAGACAGTGAGTGTGCTCGTTTGCCTCATATACATTTGTGTATCTGTGCCTTCTTTCCTCCTGACAACTTCTGAGACTATTTTCTAATCCCAATCAGATTTCATAGAAGAGCAGTGCCTTCCGACACCGTTCAGCTCCAGCAAGCTTTGCAGAAATCACAGAACTCGCAGCCGTATATCCAGCAGTCAGGAAGAAGTTTGAAAGGACAGAGAGAAGGTAAAATAGTCACATGTGCTGAGATGTCCAAAGTCTAAAATGGAGGGAAGTTTGAAGCATATGCCAGTTTACCTAGATTAACTGGATTGGATGAAGTCATGAGAACAGTTCAAACAGATTCCCACTGGCTGATTACCAGCATGTCCCTGAAGACTTTGATGCTGGAGCATGCTAAAACCCATACCATCATGACTTCACTGCTATTTTTATGTGCTCTGCCTCGATTAAGCTGGAGTTAGTGAAACAATGGTCCTGTGTTTTGCTGTGTAGGCATACAGCTAGCCGCTATTTATAATACAGATGCATTCCTGAAAGATAGGTGACAGGTCTTGTTTTGGCTTAATCTTTTTATTTTTGACTCAGTTCTCATTTAAAACACACACACACAAAATATAACCGGTCCATGTGGAAGCTATAGGTCATTAGGGAAATTATTTTGAAAAAATCACGTTGTGGTCCTGCACTATCATTAGTTTGTTGGTGCCGCAGTCGTAAGCTGCCTACTAAAGGAAGCCTGTAAAGCTCTTGTAGTGTGCTGCTGAAATTATCTGTCAAGAATAACTGCTGGAGTGTTGTATTCAGAATTTTTTTTTTTCTGGTGTGCTGGGCGGTGAGAAAATACTTGCAGTAGTGCAGCATTGTAAGTTTTCTTTTGCTTCTGCGTATTCACATGGCTGTGACACTTACAAAAGATGGCAACCTAACAGTCCTGAAGAAGGAACTCTGCTTATCCACAAAATCAATACCTGGTTGCTTGTGGCCCTCTACACATCTTCTGACCATTCTGTTGTGCTGCCACACAGCTCTGCTTGGAAAGGACCAGCCTGTGGCAGTGGGGCAGCTGAGGCAAGGGCTGTTTCCTTGGGACTTGAATGTGTTCCTTTGGAAAGGAGGCTGAAACTCAGAAACTTTCACCGTTAGAGGGATTATTTTTTAATTATTTTTTTTAAACAATGCCTTTAATCTGTTTCCACACCCAGATGAAACTATGCTGCAACACTTCTGCTGCTAAATCAGATGCATTAAGCACGGTCAAATTTGTACATAAAAGTTTTGTAAGAACTGGGATGAAATAGAATGGAATGCCAGAATGACTCATTGTTTAATGAATAAGGCCCTAAGTGTTCTATTGATGCCATTTATAAATCTGTATAAAATGTATAGAATTCATGTCATAACTGGAATTCCAAGCACAGCAACCTTGTGAGCTAAATTATGATGATGATAGGGTACTGCACAAATTAATATGAATTCTAACACGCTTCTGCTTGAAAGCTGCTCAGACAGTTAAAAATAAGACAATTTCATTAAACAGATTCAAAGCCCAGACCTCAGAAATGCTGCTACTCTCTCCTTTTGAAATTGTAAATTACGGAAGGAGGAAGTTCTTTTTGTGTATGCTGGAGTCAAAAAGTATAACCTGTAAGGGAAACAGGTGTCCGTTCAGTTAGGTGGAGATATTCATTACAATGCACAGTGCAATCGGAAAAGAAAAGAATTAGCTGGTATAAACCAGCTCAATATTTGGAACTCTTCTATTGCAAATTTTAAACAATTTTAAACAAGACAAAACTTCTGGTTGCCCTGACTCCACTGAAGCTCCAGGCAGTCCCAGTTGCATATCTTTAGATTTATATATTCAAAATATAAAATGTGTTCTTCCTGAGCAGATATTTTTTTTACGTGCAACAGGGTGAAATTAGCCTTTTTGTGCAATGTCATGGCCCTGTTTCTTGGTTAAATAAGTTCACGAATCAGGTTTCTGGGGCAGATACGGAAAGAGATTGAAATTCTGCATTCTGTGTTCCATGCAGTGGCTCTTCCTTACCACCACCTCTCCGTGCTTTCTTCTCAAATTTGTAGAAAACAGCTTCCTCTCAACGTACGACGTGTCGTGCCACCGAGGAGCAAATGTGGTGGCGCAGGGTTCTCTCGTGTCCCTCACGGGTCACTGAGGATCAGTCGGCTCCAAGCGTGAGTCACTCTGCTGCCATTTTTCCTTTCCTAAGGTCTGATGACACGACTGTGACTTCTCTAAGCTTGTCTTTGTTACAGGTGTGACACAGAGCTCGCAGGGTTTCATTATGGCTTTCATAACGTATTAACGAAATGTCAGGATCAAGTCATTTATAATTAACAGTGACTTGTAAATGTCATGTCTAACAACTGTAGTGTAAGAGTACTTTTGTGAATGAGCCATTTTTTAAACGTTGGACTGTCAATGTCCAAAAAAAAGCCGTCACCAGTCAGACAAATGGTTGGTAAAGACAGATTTTTTTTTTTTTTTTTTTACTTTTCTTTACTCCTCACTGAATTCTTGATAGGCCACTAGACCTTGTTGCCCGTTGTTCCTAGATCCAGTACAGACATAGCTGAAATCATGAATGGAAGCTTTTATGAACGTTTTAGGGCTTGATCCTGTTAGAATTGTGAAATGGGTGAACTCCAGCACAGTACTGATGTGAAATTCCTATATTTTGGGGACCCAAGACAGTAAGGCATGAGGATAGAAGCCGTAATACCAAACCCGAGGAGAGGAAGAGTGGCTCAATAAAGGTGCCAGCAAAAATGATCCCAAGCAGGGAGATATCTGAAATTGATACCGTTCCCATTAGAAAGGAAACCCAAACTGATACTATAATGAAAAGAAAGGAAGAACGAGGAGGTAGACTGAGAAATTCTCATAGTTTCACAAAGTGAGTACAAGGAGACGTGGTGAAATTAAATGGTGACAAATTGAAAATGTTTTAAAAAGCAATTCTTTTCCACCAGTATTTAATTAAAAAATGAACCTAATTGCTTTTTGAAGTTAATGGGAAGTTTGCAAGTATAAAACAGTTAGATACTTATGTTTTTAATAACCATACACAGAATTATAGTAATTCATTATTATAATTTTAGCCGAGTATAGACTTCATGTTTCAAGGTTTGGGATGAAGTGCAGCAATTCAAGACAAGGGAAAAACCAGTGGGAAGAGCAACTCTTTGTTGTCCAAAGCAGCTAATACTTGTCACTATTGGAGAAGGTGTGTTAGAGAAATCTAGATTCTGACCTGGTCTGTATCTGTCTCGTGCAAAGATTAAGAGAGTGGTTTGCAATAGTGGTGTTTGCCATCTTGTCAGATGCCACAGCTTCCCCTTGGCTTTCCGTTTCCTTTCATAAATGAGATTGCTAGATTTGGAGGACAGGGTTTTAAAGAAGAATGAGGAAGAGGAGAAAAAAGAGGAAGGAAGTGGGAAGGGAAAAAGGCAAGACAGGTTTGCTCTCTGCTACAGATCTTGTGGTCTGAGTTGGTTTTGGAAATTGCCCTCCCAATAGCTTTTGAAATGTGAAAGGAGAACTTATTTTATAAGAGCCCTGAGATATTTCAGTCACGTGTTTCCCGTCATTTGTATGTGAGAATAGTTGTTGAATGAGAAGTTAAACGCTGTAGGTCTTAGTGGAAAAAATCAAATCAGTGTCCACTACTTACTACGTTAGTGATGATGCAGTTGGACTGCTGAGTCATGTCTGTTTGTAGGGTTCTAGGACAGAAGTCACTGGTCAGCAGTGTGTAACCATGGTGCTGTAATTAGTCCATGAGGGCCCTGTGTTGGTGGCTGCATTTATAAAGTGACTACTCAGGACTTTGCATCAGAATTAAAGAACTATAGTCTCTTCCTTCTTCAATAAAAGGGGGAAGGTATTCGTACTCTGCTGGTGGAATTGCTAGTGTGAAGGGTTCTGTGATGCTCCGTTTCATTTATATTCCAACAGAGGGGCAGTTTTTAGTTGCACATTAAGTATGCACATGCTCATTCCACGGTGCATATGGCCTCTCAGGAGGTATGCACACCAGCTCACTGCGGTGTGTTTTAGAAGAGGTGGGGATCTTGACATTCTGCCTTGGTGCTGTCTAACATTTTATAAATATATACTCATATATATGTTTGTCACTTGCCTGTGAAGTAGCAAATTGCAAACCAACAGTGACTAATGAGTTGCAGAGCAAGAAGAGGTTATCTGGAGCAAGGAAGAACTTTTTAGACTAATAGGATGCAAGGTGAAAGCCCAACAGACAGTCTGTGAGTCAGTC
Organism: Apaloderma vittatum; assembly: GCF_000703405.1. Taxonomy (NCBI): domain Eukaryota; kingdom Metazoa; phylum Chordata; class Aves; order Trogoniformes; family Trogonidae; genus Apaloderma; species Apaloderma vittatum. The sequence goes on along the minus strand of NW_009697532.1, from coordinate 8,662 downwards.
CTGCACCAAAACTGAGTCGAGAGGGCTGCCTAGAACTGGTCCAGCAGAGCGTGAGTGCAGGGATGTGGGCTGCTCCGTGGGGCAGTTCTGTCAGCTCTCGGGAACAAGGAACTCTCAATCCATATTGAGGTTAAACATTTAATCCCTAAATTAGCGCTAGGAATTAAGAAAGACTACTTGACATCTGAAATCACAGGGAAGATTTTTTTCTGTGTAATAAAAAAGCCTCTTCAAATTATTTAAAGCATGCTTCTCTGGCATTTTAAAACCGGGGGAAGCTGTGCAAGTGAGATGGGCCAGTTTTTGCTGTTGGTTATTAATAACTCAGTTCACACAAATGACAGCAGGATTTTTCTCTTTGTCCTGCCACAGCTTTAAAAAGGCGTTAGATCCTGGTTTAGGTTGCAAAGAAGGCGCTTTCGAGCTTGCCATTTCCATGAATCCTACTCTGAATCTCAGTTATAGAGTAATTATAACTGTCATTTGGTAATCTTGAAGTCTGCAAGTGTGCTTACAGACAAGCTCTAGGCAATGGGGCTCGAGCATATCTTTTAACAGCGTTGCTCAAGCAGTGCCTTGAGACCCTTGGAAGCAGCAACTCGTGGTGCAACTGTTCGCATTTTTGCTCGCTCCTTGCATGACGCAGACCTGAAGCCTCAGCGGAGATTTGCGAGAGTAATGATGAGCACAAAAAGAATCTCTCCTTTGCCTGGGTACCTGAGGGAGATTTTAAAAGCCCAAACAGGACGGAATTCGCTTGGGAAGTCCCGAGTTTGTAAAGCAGCCCCCCTTGCTCATTGGGAAGCCCGTGCTCTGCCTCGTGCCACATTGCATTACATATCAACCCAGGTTTTGCATTATATATTAATGCAGATTTGTCCTCAGATACCCTGCTGTGGAGAAGGCCATTTTTAAATCTTTAATAGGGCATTAGAGCAATTTGCCTGTGATTTAGTTTTAAGTGGGCAAGGAGAGTGGTGACAAACGAAGCTGGGAGGCCCTAAAATTCTTTGAATATTCCATGTTTTCCTGGAACTGCTGGGAAAAGGCTGCCAGCAAGGTCTTGGCAGGTTTTCTAGGTGGCTGGCCAAGTCTGAAGCAAATGTGGATAGTTAATAGGCTAATGCAGCTCTGGTTCCAAGTCCATACGTATATAACATACATTTTTATTTAAGAAATCCCACCGCATGGAGGAGCAAACGTAGTGCTAATATGTCTTTCTGAAGGAAAATAGCAAGAGAAAGAACACTGTCGTCTTGTAAAGATAAAATAAGGGATCTTTCGCCCTTAGTTTTTAGGGTCCTGAATTGTCAGTTAAAGAAGAGAAGATGTGGGAAATGAAATCAGTAGACGGGCGGTGGCTGTCCCATGAGAGCCCCATATTAATCAGGAATGGCTTATACAGCAGTAGTTTGCATCTAAGAAAAAAGGCAGAAGTAGTTAAAAAAAATGGATTTCCGTTGCTAGATTGACTTTTTGTTGTTACTGTGCAAGTAATTAAAAATTGCAATTAAGCAAGAGAGTGATCAAATAATGACTTGGGACCTGCTGCTGCAGCTGGTTCCATGTGGACAGCTCGTTCCAGCAGGAAGCGTGAGGCCACCTGTGCAGGTCAGATCATGAGAATTAAGTGCTGCTACTGAATCACCGCAGGTGTGCGCTGCTTTGGGAGGGGTTTCTCTGTGCACCAGAGTCAGAATCGTGGTTCTCTGTGGTCACAGACACCCAGGACGTAGGTGTTTTTAGTGCCGTGACTGGCAGGAGTTGTTCCTGGGAAGCATGAGTTCAGATTTCTCTGAGACACCAGGTGAATTAGCCTTGTAATTTTAAAATTGTCTCCACTGTGAGGGATTCTTGTTTGTATGCAGCTCAAGGGCCCTGACTTGTTTTATTATTAATGAGGTGAAGACTGTGCACAGGCTCTACCACTGTATTATTTTTTTCTTATTAAGCTGTTGGTGTAGACCCTGAAGTTCTGCTACAGACTCCCTGTGGGATCTTGGACGAGTCCCTTTTTTTGTTGTTTTTATTCACTGTCTGTAAAATAGAGAAGTGTTTTGAAGACAGAGGAATCGATCATACGTGAATTGTTCGGAGACAGTCGTGTTGCATGTCATACTGGAATTGCAATTGAGCATGCTGTATATCTCTAAGAAGAAGTGTTTCATACAACCTCCATGATGACATAGACTTTCATTAGCTGTGTGGAGTTAAAATTGACAATATTTATAACCTCATAGTGCTTTCGTGCAAACAAAATCAACTTGAACATGCTCTTATTACACTTTAAAAATCCTAATGTAAGAATGCCGTTTATTGTCTTAAGTAATCTGATATTCAGATTGTTCTCTCTGTTTCCTTCAGTTTGTATCTCATAAAAACGTTACGCTGTCCTTTTGCATTACAAAACCAACTACATTTAAGTTTAGGGTGCACTGCACCGTTAAGTGATGCAGAAGTGTGGACTGGCACCCGGAGCGGGGGGACCGGCTGCTGCGCCTGCGTCCCGCGGCTGTGTCTGGCGTGCAGAGACTGAGCAGTGCCTGATGGGCCAAACGTAAGTCCTCGGAGGTTGTCGCATCTTTCTCACGTTCTGACATTTCATTTTATCTGTCACATGCCTTTTGATACGCGACTTTCTCATTTTTAATGCGCTCTCAACACCAGTGAAGCAACCAAAAGCGCATTGCTGTGTATTTAGACCTCTGTGTCTGGTTTCACAAGGGGTAAGGGCGACTAGACCTGTGTTCAGCCTTCCTCTGCGTCCGAGTGCCGGAGCCTGTTACTTCTCTGACAGCGGTACCTAAATGGCTTGGCGTCCTGGAGATGCCCTGCGAGAGGAGACTCCCTGTCCCCAGGAGCTTGCAGTCTAAATAGATAAGGCAGGCAGAAGAGGAAGCACAGAGAGATGGAGAGGCTTGCCCAAGCCACTTAGCATGTCGAGCGGCAGCACTGGGAATAGGAAGAGGTCTTCTGAATTCTCGCCACTGTCATCGCCGCTGACTTGGGATTCCTCCCGCTGCTTCTGTGCCAGCTCCTCCCTGCTCCCGCCATGCTTACGTTACCTATTTGTGGTGTTCTTATGTAGGGAAGGATTGGAAATCGGCTGCAGGGCTGAGGGTTCACAGTGATTCCTGGAGGAGAAAGGAACAGATCTGTGGACTTCAGGGAGCAGCCCCCCCATCTCTGAATTGCCATCTCTCTGCAGTGACCAGTGTTAGGGACAGAACCAGGGGGAATGGTTGCAAGTTGCGACAGGGCAAGTTTAGGCTGGACATTAGGAAAAAATTCTTCACGGAAGGAGTGGTCAGACCCTGGAACAGACTGCCTAGGGAGGGGGTTGAGTCGCCATCCCTGGAGGTGTTCAAGTATCATTTAGATGTGGTGTTGGGTGAGATGGTTTAGGGGTGACCTTGAAGTGTAGGGTCAGTGGTTGGACTTGATGATCCCAAGGGGCTTTTCCAGCCTGAATTGTTCTATGAGTCTATGACCCTAGCAATTCTTTCCCATTGAAATACATCCTAGCTCTGCTCTTAGTCATATGGATCTCTAATTTTAATTCAATTTTCTGCCAGGTCAGGTTCCCAAAATGTCCCTAAACTCCGTGCGTGTTTCTGAAGTTGAATATAGGTTCAGTTTTTAGATTCTAATTGAACAGTCTCAACATGTGTTATGTTCACTGGCTTTTTCAGCCAACAAATAGTTGATTGAAGGACACCCCCTTCTTCGTGCAATGCTTCTATTGAAATTTCAAGTAAATTTTTAAAAAGCATTAAGTGTTGACCAGGCAGTAAGTTTTTTGTAGCAGCCCTGCAGGTTAATGTATTAATATAGCTCCATCACTTAGTAACTGAAATATTTCAAAATTTCTCAGACTTTCAGCATGAAGCCTCAGATCTCAAAAAGTTATGTCATCAGCTCAAAATAGGTCAGATTTATCTGAAATTTTAGAGAGGTTCTTGGAGCTTTTGTTATAAGTGAATCAAGTCTTGTTTTAAACTTTTAGCGGACCTGAAATATGAGGGTTTTCTGGTGCTTTAAGCGATACAGAAATGGAAAACCATGCAAGAGTAGATGTAATGCTTTTCTGCGTGACTTCGTCCACATGAATTTGAACTTCACCTTGAGTTGCAGGGTTCAGTTAAATCCAGTATGTATGGGAGAACTCATGGGTAAGGGCAGGTTGTTAACTCCTCATAGACAAAACACACATAACTCTAGGCACTGCGTTCCTGCTTCTCGTACTCTGATATCGGATGAATTCACCTCTTGAGCCTTTCTTTTCAAATCCCTCTGGTACAACCACTGACCTTTTGTTGAACTCTTCCCATTTCTCCAAGCTTGGTTTTGAATAAGGGCACCGAATGGTGCAGAATTCCAGGGCTTGTTCTCCAGGAGGTGGACAGCACTGCCTCAGGTTGCTTTCTGCTTGCTTCACTCACCTTGGGATGGAATTGTTTTATGGCTTTCTCACATTTGAAATAGGGCTCTGCATTATATAGCTGGAGCTTAAAGATCTTTGAGAAACCTGTTTGCGGAATCGGGGATGGAGAGATCGTACAACTCCTTTTTAAGCTGTGTGGCTGTCAGGATGAGTGCTTGGTTGAAGTAATTTGCTAGGCGATGCCTCATTGGGGTTTGGAGGTGAAGGTGGGTGGGTGGGTCAGTTGAAGTAAGAGGAGTTGGTGGTGGTGAAAAGGAATTTACGTGATCTTCATCTCTCCTCTCTGTTGACTGACAGGGTCTCAAATGAAGATTACAAAAGTAATCTGGACATAGCAGCTTTCTTCCAAGGACCTCAAAACACCCCAGGGACATGGTAAGTGATGGTTCTGTATTATGGGCAAGCAAGGTAGGAAGAGCTGAAGCGATTTGCTCGATGACTGGATGTGCAATTGGACAATGGTATACAAACCAGCCAGGTTCCAGCTTTTGGTTACCAAACTCCTTACTCGATAGAGCTCTGCACCTTTGCCCAATTTTGCTTTCCAGAGATGTGTCCCACACTGGATTTGTACCTTTCCTCACATCGTTAGGGTTCTTTGTATTAGTAAATAGTGTTTACTCTGCTGAAGACATTTTATTAATTGGTAAACTACTTTCGTATATGCTGACCATATAGCTGAGATCTGTTATTTTGAAAGTATTTCCTAAATCATCTGTGTATAGTATGTCTAGAGTGAAGTTATTGACTTGTCCCAAAAAGGCCTTAGGTTTTACAGTTAATGCTAAAATCCCTAAAGTATCCTCTCTGGCTAAGCATCATTTCTCCTGTATTTTCTCCTTTGAATTGCTAATTCTGATTGGTCTCAGAAAAAAATAGTAATTGTTTTTACTCTGATTTCTGCTATAACTGTGCACCTACCAAGGGCTCTTTTTCCTTTGAACCTGCCTCTATGACTAAATTCATTCTTCCTTTCTGTTTTCCAGCTTCTCTCTGCAAACTTCCTCTCACTCCATTTCTGCAAGAACTTTTCCTGCAAACCAGGCCCATAAGAGGATTAGTGAAGGGGATACCAATTTATTTATATCCACCTCAGCAGCCAAACTTTCTGAGTTACCCAATCGTTACATGTCCTGTAGCACATGAAAGAAGCTTCACCCTTCTGGTGCAGTTCAGAGTGGACAAGGGTGAGCCTCATGGCTGCTCTGAACTTACCCCAGTTCTGGCGCTTGCTTTTATTTCCTTCTTAACGTGTTTACACTGGTAATATGAACAAGCAGGCTCAGGACTAAATGCACTGCAGAGACTTGGCCCCTTTTTAAAAATGAGAACAAATTTCAGGCCTCTTTCAGTTGCGCTATTTCACTTAAAAAAAAAAAAAAGAACAACAATAAAAGAGAAATATGAGGAGTTGTGGAAACTCCTCAAACTTTCTCTGTTTAAACTTCAAATTCCTGGTGGTCACAGTGCCAGGTGATGTTGCCTGTGTTTTCTTCTGTAGTGCCTGGCTTGAATGCAGAGCAGCAAGCTCAGTTATATACATGGCTATGATCAAAAGAGAATGACACCTCTATTTTTTCGTGCCAGCCTGGAGGCCCTTAGGTTGTGGAATTTGAGTCTTTGAAAAACAAGGTTACTGGACTCTAGTAAATGAAGTGTCCGGATGTTAGTGATGATTCATAAAAGCAATTAAAAAAGGAAAGTGCTTTTCCGCTGGGCGTAATGTCGTGGTTTGAAGATGTCCTTAAGTGTTTGTGTAATGCTGCAAATAGTGGTCAGTGGATAGTGACCACTGTGTTTAAGATTATGGATCTGTTTCCAGCATAACGCTCCTTTTCACATGGTTCTGACGATCAAAACCATTTCTTTGGTCGTTGAATCTTTCTTACTTAGCTTCTATTTCAAAATAGTTCCCATCTCTTCCCTCTTCTTAAATTTGTGAAAAAAAAATAATTCTACTGAGGATGTAATATTTTCCACGGGAGAAATGTGGTTTTTGCAATGTAAGTATCGGTGGTGGCAGATAACTGAAATTCATCAAATACCATTTTTTTGTTGTTACGACTCTTGCATTTCAGCCCCTTTCACAAACGCAGAACGCCTCGTTTGTACAGCTTTCAAACCAATTTTCAATCGGCAAGACTGAACTTGGTTAAAACTTGACTAGGGTTATTGTTGTATACAGAGACCCATCAGTCTGGCCACGTTACCTAAGCAAGAAGTAGACCCTGAGGCACACTCTACAAGCTTTCTTCGTACGTGGCTTTTCAAGTCATCTCCACCAACCTGTTTGCTCTCAGTGATGGCTGTTGGGCTCTGCTGTTCCAGAGCAGGCACTTCCAGTCTTGTTCCCTTCTCCGAGGGGATGCCTCTCGCCTCTCCTGGGGACTGTGCCTGTTCCGAAGTTGGGGCTTCAGTTTGCTTTGCCCTCACGTCCCGCCCTCGCTTAGCCCATGCATATATGCTAAGGGAAGCAAAATATTTTACTGGTTTATCATGGATCATTAGGTGGAGGAACAATTCTTAAAACATCACCAGTATAGATACAATAATTAGAGATGTGCTTTTGTTAATGTTGCCAGCCTCTACCCTCTTGTACAGTACCCTTGGGTACTAAATAATTACCCACTTTGTGTGGTTATCTAGCTCACTAATTACCCACAAAAATTGGGGTCAGGTGTTAACTGCTTGAAATAAGTATCCTCCAAAGACTCCGTTAAATTGTATAAAGAAATTATGCATTTGCAACAAAACTTTAAAAAAAAATCTTTTTTTTTTTTTTAGAAGGGAGATAAGGGAATGGGAAAAAGACAATGGATGTAAATTGTTCTATGTGATGGCAAAATCTTGCACGCTGCAGTGATGGTGACAGAATCTGTAAGGAGAGTGAAAGGATGGTTGGCAGATACAGTCTCTCTAATCCAGTCTACTCTTCCCAAAGATTAGATCCTTCAGTACACAGGGTTTGATTCTTCCCCTATCTAGGCTGATGTCAATCAGGATTATGTCAGTATAAATAAGAAAATTTGTATCCATGGATTCCTGGACCAACTTCAGTGCGTAATCCCACCTTCTCTGTCACCCAGGGACTTCTGCATTGCACCCAATAATTTAATTAAGTACTGTATGTTTATTTCCATATACTTATTTTAGTTGCTTCAACTCTGTATGCGTGCAGAATTTCATTCTAAAGCTGCTGCTCATAAAGAGTAATAATTTAATTCCTGTGCTCAGGGAGTTACCCCAGTGAGTCAAAGATTTCTAGATAGCCCCACCCTCCCCAACTTCCCGAACACTTACACTGCAGTCACTTTCTCTTTGCCAGACCCACACAAGATGTCTAACTAGCCGAAATCCCAAGAGGCAGCTTCTCCTGCCTCTCCCCCATTTCAGCCCCCGAAAACTAGGAAATAAAGCCCTAAAGCCCTTGAAATACGCAGCACATGTGACAGAGGGATGCATAACAACCCGTCTTTCTAATCTGTGTTCTTGCATAGGTGCTCTCTGTCTTTGATACAAAGGAAACAAATTTCAGTGGGAGCTAAGAAGGTGTTTAAAAATCCCACTATGCACCCATCGTGGTTTTTGGATACCCAGCTGCCTTTAAATCCTAAGCATCTGTGCAGCGTAACAAAGAAGCTGCCGTCTTTATTCTTGTATTTCGTGGTAGGTGCTTCCTCTCCTGTATGGCGAGAACCACCTTCTGTTCCCACGAGCACCTTTTGGAGCCTGTGCGGGGTTTTAGGCGATAGCAGCCCCACCTCCCAGCCCCATTGCTGAGGGCTTAGGTTAAGGCCTCACAGGGCGAGGTGTGTGCTCTCTCCTGGGGCATACCTGCGCTCCGCATTGTGCAGCGCATCTCTGGAAGACGCAGGGATCAGCCTCATAAAGCACAATGCAGATTTAGTCGTCATCTTTGTCTCTTCCCCCCCACTCCTCCTTTCACCCTCCCCGCTCTGCTCCCCGCTGATGTTAACTGTCTGTATTATTATTTATTGTTATCAAGGGATTTGGTTTGATCAATGAAGTGTATATGCGTCTGACGGACATTCGGGGAGGAAATGCTTGGAGAATGAGTAACATGTCTGCAGTGGAGGGTGTGTGTGAGGGAGAGAGAGGGAGCATCGGTACTAGAAACAGTGACTGATGAGTTCATTTTAAAATCCAAGGGCATAGAGCTGGTAAATTAGCACATATTGCAAATATAGTCTGGTGTGA